>NW_006159427.1:4162678-4177625 GCF_000334495.1 Tupaia belangeri chinensis
TATATTTATATGTACGTATGTATGTGTGGTGTTTTAGTCAGGGTCTGCTGTGTTCCAGTCCTCCTGCTCAGCATCCTGAGTACCTACAATTATGAGTGCATACAAGTACACCCAGCTGTTTAGGGTGGGCTGAGAATCAAACCTCCCATGTGGCTTCAGTCTGCTAAGCAGACTGCTAAGCAGATGTTTTAAAACATCTATTATTTATTCATATCTGATTTTTTGTATCTAACTCTTGGTATCTGCCTATTTTCTTTTCTTTTTGTGTGTGTGTGTGTGTGTGTGTTTGTGTGTGTGTGTGTGTGTGTGTGTGTGTGTGACTGTAATTCCATTCTTTTTCTCTTAGATCTTATACATACTTTTTAACAATCACTTTCAGATTTGCATTACCAAAAGAGTGACTTGTCCTGATTATTCAGTTAACTTGTTTGTTTAATATTTGTTTTTCTTGATTTACAATTTTAGTTTGCTTTGCATCTCAAGTGGGAGTATTTTTTTGTTTTGCTTTTTCTTTCTTTCTACATTCTCTTTCATTTTGGAGGTCTTGACTTGCCACAATATGACTTCAAGATTCCCCAGTCCACAGCCTTTCTGCTTGCATGTTGCAGACCTAGTCACTGAGCCACTAGGAAGTAGACCCCGTGTCTCTGTTCCATCCTATTATCTCTAGGACCTGGATCCATTGAAAAGAAGAAGGTGTAGATTTTTGGAATCTTTTCTTCCAGACAAGAGACCCCCATATTTAGCTCCAATCTTTCCACCAAGCTTATTTCAGGGCCCTCATTGTGAGTGGAGTGTTCTGATTGATTCCTTTGCCCTCTAGGCCTTTTCTGGCTATTTCTGGAGCTCCAGCTATGAGTCAGCCTGTGGTTTCTTTCCTTTACTCAGTGTTTATCTGATCCGTCAGGTCCCTGTAGTGCTCCTCTTGTTTTAAATAATATCGTTTTTTAATTCCGTTTAAAATATTTTGCTTTTCACAAATTATGTGTTTAGAGGGATGGGAGTGGAGCCTATACCATTATGCACAGCACTCTCTTGACCACTTAGTCCCAGTGAAAAGAGGAGGAAAACTTCCTGCTCTCTGTACTCATGAATTAGTCCCAACGTGTGAGACAAACTCAGCAAATGGAAAGAGGCCTGAGTGTGCCGCTGTCCACGCATTGGGCAAAAGTAGTCTTGGAGATCATGCGAAACTACTTGACTCGTCACAGTTCCTGCCATTGATAAAACTGATTCAAAATCTGACTCATATAGAGCTAACTTAAAGCTCTCTTTTTGATATGTGGTATTACCCTTTGGAATTGAACTGAGGCACATGCTTGGCAGAATAGTTTCTTTTTTAAAATTAGTAGTTCAGCTTTAAAGAAAACTGACTTACAGTAAATTGAATATAAAGTGAGTACTTTACACCTCCTGATGATGGGTGGTTTGGGGGGATACTGTGGATTGGATAAAGAACTTTCTATTGTAAGTCTAGGTCTGAGTCTAATAAATCACTCCTATCACTTATTCAATTATATTCTGAGGAATGAAGATGCTTCTATGTGTGCTTCTATGATACAGTCTTCAAACCATGGGAGCATATTCTCACAGGAGTTACAATGGACAATATTAGCACAGGCTGAATCAGGATAAATTCGAATTACAGAATACATTTAAAAGAAACGTTTTACTTTTCAATCCAGTGTTTAGAAGTATTCAACTATCTGATTTAGAGAGAAGAGATAAAAGTCATTTGTAATTGAAATATGCTATTCTATATTCTTGACCATATACAAGCCAGCCTAAAAAGAAAAGCAATTTAATGAAAAATATTGGATGCCTCAGAGAACTGAGCCTAAGGCAGAGAGCCCAGCTTAGACAGGAAGCAAAGCAATTAGGGTGCCCGAGAGAGCTTTCTTCAGAAATCTCCCGCTGAGAGAGACTGGCACAGACGCCCGTGCACCCACCGTCTGATATTTCCTGCAGCAATATTAGTTTCTTAAATGTTGCAACCACCTCAAGATGTTTTTAAACTGATTTTGAACTTTGTGTCACTCCCTGAGAGTCCAAAGTCCACCCTGGACCATCTGTTCGCGATGCTCAGGTCACAGGCCCCACCGCGTGTTTTTACCCACCTCACTTCCGGTTTCTCGTGAGAGACAGTCCTACCTCCCAGCCATCTTGGAATTTCTCTCTACTTTGGGAACAGTATTTTAAGCTTCTGAAGCAATAGGTGGATACTCACTATCTGGAGTCTTTAAAAAGGTTCCTAAATTTTTTTCTTTTACATATTTTAAACTTTCACAGAAAAATATTATTTAAACTATGACTTGTATTCCCTGTAAATAAAGAAACTATCTAACCCAGCATCTACCTCAGTGTTAACAAATTCCACATTAAATTTCTTCTGTGGTAGTTATATTATTATCACGCTATCATTTTAAATGTATTTTGTATTTATATACAAAGCAAAGTAACTTTAATAATTTGCTTGATGTTCTTGATTTACTATTGGTGTTAACTGTGATAAGTATAAATAGTTATGTTTTGCATATAATTTCATAAGCAAGAAAGAATACTGATCAAGCCTTATTAACTCAAACACAGTTATTTCTTTTTTGTTGGGTGGGGGAGAGGTTTTTGCTATAGGGCGCATGCACTTGCTAGAGAGACAGAGAGACAGAAAGTGAGAAATTACCCCCCCAAGGGGATGGCCACACCGCAATCCCTTCTCCTCCATTCTCTTCTCGGGATCTTGGGCATGCACACGCAGCCTGGTGTGAGTTTAAGCCACTGGGTCCAGGACTCAAACCAGGTCGACTACATGGGAGTCCAACAACATAGCCATTACATTAACTGCTGGTCCCAAACACAGTTATTTCTTTGACCATAAATATGGGCAGTATTTGTGGCACTGTTGCAATGAATTCTCTTTTCCCAGCATCTATCCTTTCAAGCCAGCATGTAAGACAAATTTGAAACATATCTCTATGGATTAACAAATAAAAGACAAGAAAAATTGTCCAACCATTCAAAGTTAAAAGTACCTGATTTAAGCTGTCAATTCTTTATTAGGTGCGGGCCTTTATACAATGTAAATGGACTCAAATAGGGTTTTGATTTTACAGAACAGAACAATGAAAGAAGAAAGCAGAAAAATCAATAGGAAGTAATAATAGGCTTCTTTTACTGTGATTCAATGCATGACTCCATTTTACTTTCTATTTTTTGGACCAGATAATTTTTCTCTAATGGCTGTGACTATGCCGTGGTGAGAACTAATCACCCTTTGGAACTTTACCCATTGTTATTTTATTTTATTTTATTTTTTAAGAGAGATTTTTGCTCTAGGATGAATGCACTCACTGGAGAAACAAAGAGAAACAGAGAGAAAGTTAGAAATCACCCTCCAGAGGGGATGGCCATACCACAATCCCTTCTCTTCCATTCTCCTCTCAGGATTTGGGCACACATGCACATGCACCCAACATGAGTTTCAAGCTTCCAGGTCTGATACTCAAACCACGGTCAGTCACATGGGCATCCAATGACATAACCATTATGCCATCTGCTGGTCCCAACCATGAGACTTTCAAAATGCTATCTTGGCTGCTCTTAAAGCTGTTTTTTCAATTCTCATCTCCAAATGCATTGAATTTTTGCTACTCCACCCACATTTAATTCTTTGTTCCTTTTCTTACTAATGAAAAAAGACACCATAGCTCTTTCCATTTGCCAACCAGAAATCTAGGGGTCCTTTCTTTTATTTTTCATTTTTAGTCCAAAAGTAAGACTAAATTTCATATGCTTATTCCCCAACTCATCCCAATACTAATTATAATAAAATATTTGCTGCAATAGAAGTTGTGGATTGAGGCAGCATTCAATTCATGTTGTCTAATATTTATTGAGGCCATTGTGCAAAGCTCTGGCTAGAAGTTCTGCACAGGGGTCTGACAGCAGAACCCTCTACAGACACCATATTCTGGGAGCTTCCTTTTTAGTCAAAGTGATAAGACAAGCACAAAAATAATGATGATACAAAGTAGGGAGTTTCAGTCCTCTAAAAGCAATACAAATAATATCCTATAACAGTTCAGAACAAGCAGAGAATATTTCTGCCAGAAGGAAAAAGAAGACTCATCACGAGGCGACCGTTGAATCAGCACCACGAGAGACAGACTGGGCTTAATCATGTGCAAATGGAGTTACCAAAGATGAATGTCATTAGTAGAAATGACAGCCTGACTGAACTGATGAAAGCAAGGAAATATGCTCACAGAAAGGCAAGCATTTATCCGAGTTGTAAGGGGGTACTCAGAAATAAGATTGGAGAGAGATGCACAGGCCAGACCACAGAGCCTTGGAAATCATGCTGAGAGGTACAGCCAGTGTTTCTCACAGTCCACAGCAGGGAGTACCCATCACCGGCTCCTAAGACACCTGTGTGCCAGCTTGCATTGGCTCTAAAAGGTAAACCGTGGATGTGCCAAGATAGGCTACAGCAATAAGCTTGGATGCATTTTGCTTGCTCCCCATAAGGCCTTTTTTCTCTGTGTTTCTTCTTACCTTTCAACTTTTCTCTCTTTTTGTGAGGTAGGAGAAGTTGGTCCCCCATTCTAACTTCTCATTAGTATCCATCTCTAAAAGTCTTTGGCTGGGACTTGTCCTACTGCCTTCTTTCAGTACAAACTATCTTGTGTGCCCTCATTACAGACCCTTGAATCCCAACCCCTGGCTTAGGTTGCAGCCTGAGTAGCAATTCCACATCTACCTCAGCCTTCTCAAGCTAGGACCCCAACAAAAGTATTTTTCTTCACCTAGCTTAGCATCTATCCAATGACTCTACAAATATCTCAAATTAGACACCAACAAGAGAGTAGTTTTGGAGACAAAATAACCTAGAGTTATTTTATTCCCTATTAGGAATTCATCAAGAGTTCAGAAAATTCACAATGATATCTCCATCATTAATCTGTGTGACTATATGCTATGACCTAAATCTAGTAGCTAGTATAGGGGGAAAAAAAAAAAAAAAAAAAAAAAAACAGACAAGGAGGAAAGGTTCACCTATAGATAATTCTAATACTAACAAAGGTGTGTGAGGAATCTTGAGTGTTGAAAGGCTGATGAGTTGGCTTCAAACCTGGTGTATGTCTAATAACTATAATAGTTGATAGCATATTAGTTAGTGGCTAGTGTTTGAATATTCTGGGATGAGGACCCTATTGATATCTATTTGTTTCTTTGTTTTGTGGGTTTTTAAATCATTGGGTCATGCATATATGTGTATGTACACACATTCATGTGTGTTCATAGTCTAGTAAGATTTTGTTTTAGTCATGCTGGGTACATGTACGTGTGTGCCCAAAATCCCGAGAGGAAACTGGAAGCGAAGGGATTGCAGCACAACCATCTCCCAGGGGGTGATTTCTGTTTCTTTGCTTCCTGTTTCTCTCTGTCTCTCTCTGTCTCTCCAGCAAGCACATGTGCTCTACAGAGAAAATCTCCCTTAGAAAAAAAGAGAGAGAGAGAGAAAAATACTTTATTTTAGATGACTCTAATCTTATCTTGGCTAAAATAAAGGAAAGTAATTTTTTTCTATGAGTACTAAAAGGAACAATCTCATGAAGCCACATGCTAATGGTTGCTGCTGCCATAATGGAGAACTCAGAAAAAGACAGATGAACTGGGGGTATGTAGTGAGGGCCCCTCTAGGACTAGGAACTTTGAAAATAAATATCTCATTCTTTACCACCTAAAACATTTGCTTATGACTTCCTTCAGTACTTTCCTTTCTGGAAAAGCCCCCGAATAGGAACAAAATACCTTTTAAACATAGTCTCCAGGAATTTTATAAAAAACAGACAATTAAAAAGTTCTCCTTGGGGAAGGCCATTATGAGCGCCTCTGCTCTTAAGTAGCACTAAATAAAGGATTTCAAATAAATAGGAAGAGGCAGTTGCTAACATATATTTAATAGAAAAAAGCTGTCAATAACTCTAAGAGTAAGTTACATGGGTGCTTCAAAACAAAATAGAAATCAAAGTCATCATGTTCATATAATCTGACATCTATGTTGACACATTGCTAGAGGAAATTGAGACCAAGGGGAAAAATGGAGACATGTGCAGGTCATGTTATGCTGTAGAAGAGCTGAAGCCAGAACCCACTTGTTCTAACACCTAGTGAGCGCCCTGTCTCTATAACACAGCTTTTTTGCTTTTTTTCTTTCTCTCTAAAAAATCATCATATATTCACGGATTATTGCTGGAAAGAAAGTTTTAATGCGATTCCTTATTTTAGAGATCAGAAAACTGAAGCACAGAGAAATGGAATCCTGCCTTCTGAGAAAATAGCCAGTTAATGACCAGCCAGGGCCATGACCCAAATATTGTAATTTTCAGACCAAAGCTTTTAATCATTTCTGTATTCCTTTCTAGTGATGGAAGCTAACAATCACAAAACTGATGATGTGGAAAGTTTTGGTTTGGGTTCCTCTTCGACTTTTGGGGGCTACTCTGTATGGTATTCTCATAATGGACATTTAAACTTAAATTTTAGCTTACTTTGATGTACTAAAATTGAAGTTCACATTATTGAGTAGTGTGTTCAATGGTCAGAGAATTTTTACTCATATTTTTCATATGACCTTTTTTATTTTTATTTTTAAATTAAGGGTATAGTGTGGGGAAACAACCAAGGTTAAAATGGCCATCTAATTTATAACATCCTTGAAATGTTTAAAATATAATCTTTCAAGAACTAGATTTAAATAACATGTTGACATAAGGTGTCGATGATCATAAACATAGTGATATTTTCATTTCTTTTGGAAAGAGCCCCTCATCTGTGTGATGATGTTAGGGATTTGCATGTACTTTTTATTCATGGCCAAGTTCTTAGCAGGGTTCAATAAAACTCTGCACCTTCAGTAAAAGAAGTCCTAGACTTAAGTTCTCTGATAATTGCTACTTGAAATTATACTGTACTCCCAGCTTATGTTGAGTGTATAACTTTTGTGCTCTGAGTCATCTACTTTTCACTCTGCAATTTGTTTAGATTTAAAATGGCAAGCCCTCAGGACCTGTAGATGGCATAGCTGTTACATTGCTGGACTCTCACATGGCCGAATACTGTTCACATCCCAAACCTGGTAGCTTGAAAATCTCACCAGGTGTATGTGCGTGTGTGCTCGAGATCCTAAGAGGAACATAGAGGAGAAGGGATTGTGGCATGGCCATACCTAATGGGGGATGATTTCTCACTTTCCCTCTCACTGTGTCTGTCTTTCTCTCTCTCCGGTGAGCACACGCACCCTAAGGCAAAAACCTCTAAATGAATAAATAAACACACAAAATGGCAACTCCTCAATGGCTTTCTGCATATGTCACTGAAGACAGTAAATGCTCCTGAGAAAAACTTACTTTGCCCATCTCTCCCAGAGACCCCGCCCTGCCCTAGGCCACTTGCTGGTGGCTGTCTCTGACCCTGCTGTGCATGTTTATCCCTCTCCATTTTGTCTCGTGCAGTGCTCATTGAAATAGTCCCTCTTCAACCTTTTCTTGGGCATGTACTTCAGAACCAATCTCCAGATGGCAGCATCTGGGAGAAACCTTTCCCCAAAGTTCCAAGTATGTTTTTATATTTTCTTTTCTCTATGAGCACACAGTGCTTTGTTTGTACCTCAGTCAGACAGACTGACGATTCAAGTCCCCCCTTTGCTGTGTCCTCAGCTGCCCTGTGGTATGCCAAAGCCAGCTCACACCAGTCCATGAGAAATAGCTGAATCTTTGTTCCTTTCTCTTTCATGTTCTGTACTTAAGCTGCACACTTTACCCTTGTCCTTGAATTCAGTCATGTTTATTCTATATCCTGTTGCTTTTATGTCATGGTTTTTTATTTCTCTTCTTCATTTCTTTTCTAAATTCAGTCAGCTCAGTTTCCACCTCTTTCTGTTGCCTTATGGGATCTTCACTGAAGCTTTGTACTTGTCTTCAAATATTTTTGCTGTTTCCAATGATGGATCACGTTGGAAATGTCTCTGAAGGATGGAGAACTTTGTGCATAAAGGTTTTCTATATTTTTTTCCCTATGTTCTTCATCGCCTTTTAAACTCTTCCTCCTTCTTCTCTTTTTCTATTCTTTTTTTTTTTCTTTTCTTTTTAAATTTCCGGAAGGTACTTGTACTCACCAGAGAGAGAAAAAAAAAAAAAATTATCCCCAGTGGGGCTTTGTCACACTGCAATCCTTTTTCCTCTATTTTTCTACCCTGTGGGGACATAGGGCCTGCATGTATATGCTTGTGCCAGGCATGGTTCTCAAGCCACTGGAGCCCGGATTTGAATCATGGTTGGCTTTGTGTTATACAGCTCCCAAAGTATAGCACTTAACTGCTGTGCCATGGAGCAAGTTCTTATTTTTTTTTTCTTGTTAAAAATATGTATGATGATGAGTCTGTTTTCAAAGAAAACTGAAAACAGCCCTGTTCCAGGAAAGAAAAAAAAAAAAAAAGTGGGAATAGAGGAAGCACAGAGAAGTCTTTAGCTTACTTTGATTCTCTCAAACACCCTTTCACCAAATCCATATTTTCTGTGCTCAACAAATCTCCTCTTAGTTTTAGACCCTGAAGAAGTCAGTTTTTGGAGCCACTGAGAGTAACACAGGTAACACCATTCATTTTGTCCTCTCTGTGGCCCACAGCACAGCCCTTAGTGACAGCCTTTATTGTGCCACAGCAGCCACCACTGCCTCTGCTCCTCCCTTTCTCCACCTCCCCCTGGCCACGGTAAGTGACAGGTCATTGTCCCCATGGTCTTCTCAGCCCCTCCTTCCTGCTTTCCAGTGTGTTGATCTAGGTATCACCCTGGCTTTTCCCCACTTACCTCATGGCCTATTCATGACCCCAGAACTGATGCTCTGAACAAAGATCATTGAATAGGTCCTTCAGGGGCTGTGCCCTTTTTTTCTTTTTCCCATGACCCCAGAACTGATGCTCTGAACAAAGGTCATTGAATAGGCCCCCTCAGGGGCTGTGCCCTTTTGTTCTTTTTCTTTTTCTTTTTCTTTTTCTTTTTTTTTTTCTTATTCCTTTTCCTTTTCTTTTTCTTTTTCTTTTCCTTTTTCTTTTTCTCTTAGTAATGAGGTCTGAGGATCCATGTGTTGGCTCTCAGCTTCCTCTCACAAATTTCACAGTATTTGATACTCATGCTTTATAAACAGTGGTTTCAGACTGCAGCCATTTCTATTTTTCATTAAGCAAGAGGTTTTTCTCTACTTTCCATCCCTTTTCCTTTTCAGTAAGTTTTAAGAGAAGGAAGCAATTACTTTACTCTATGATCTTTAACTTGAAGTAACTCTTACCCAAATTCTTTATTAAAATGGACAGGGTGTGGCTACTTTTTTTTTTTTTTTTTTTTTTTTTTTTTACATTTTTTGCATCAAGAGTTAGTCAGGACCAGCAGTTGTCATAATGATTATGTCGCTGGACTTCCATGTAGTCGACCATGCTTCGAGTCCCGGACCTGGTGGCTTAAACTCACGCTGGGCACATATGCGTGCATGCTCAGGATCCCAAGAGGAGAATGAAGGAGAAGAGATTGCGCCATGGCCATTCCCATAGGGGGTGATTTCTTGCTTTCTGTCTCTCTCTTTCTGGCGAGCGCACGCGCCCTATAGCAAAAATCTCTCAAAAAAAGAGTTGGCGTCTTTGTTGCCTACCCTTCAACTTGGGCATTTTCTGTGACTTTCTCAGCTAATAAAATATAATGGATGTAATGCCTTGCCATTTTGTGCTCAGGCTTTCAAAAGACTGAGTTACTACTTCATGTTTCTTGGTGCCCTCTCTCTGAGAGCCCTGAAGTGCCGTGAAAGAAATGGGACTAACCTTGAGACTACCATGCAAAAACTACACAGAGACACTCTAAGCAATAGTGCTAACTGAGCCCTCCCCACATCCTGTCTTCCAAGTGCCATCTCTGTGAAGAAACTGTCCTCTCCCTTCCAGACCAGCCTAGACACCTTCTGAATACTACTGAGTCATCCTAGTTGACACCACATCTAGCAGAATAATCACCTACCTGTGGGTCCTGCCTTAATTCCTGATATTTTACCTCTTTCAAAATGACTATATATATATATACATATAAAGTAGTTATTTTAGACTGCAATGTTTTAGGATTATTTGTTATATAGCGATGAATAATCAGAACATGAGATGATGAATCTCACTGAAATTGCCAATACTCATAGTATTTGTGTGGTTTAAAACAGTTCATTGTCTTATGTAGCAAGAGTCCCTCCTGAGTCGAAGAGGATGGCCAACCAGTGAGGAGAGTCTGTTCACCTAGGTGGGGAAGAGACGGGCAGGGCACTGAGGGGCCTCCTGGATAAAGAACTGCACCACTCTGGGGACCCAGGCATTTCTAGTGCATAATGGGTTGGCCCATTACCCTCTTTGCCAAGTAGTCTTTGGAGATATCTGATGCCAAGAAGAGCATAAATTTGATCCAGTAGCCCAGTCTTAGTCATTTGAGGGAGTCAGAATTCTAATTGCAAGTAGACTATTAATTAAATTCATCCCAAGCCCAGCCTAACCAATGGACTATATGTCTGTGTCCTGAGGAGAGGTGGAGTCGTACGTGAACACTGGAAGAGCTGCTTTGCTCAACCTATAGGTGGAGGAACAAGCAGCAGTGCTTGCCCCATACTGGCAACTTACGCAAGGGAAAAGATACATCGAATGGACCTCCCTAAGGATTCCCGAGTGATGGAGCCACAGAGGGCCTATGCCATACTGTGCAGCCTGTACACAGCGGCTCCTCGGCAGAAGAATAAAATACCTGGCAGAGCGTCTGGAGACGCCATTTTTCCAGCTGAGTGGAACTGAACATGTGCAAGGACTCCACATGCTGAGGAGCAGGAAGAGTTCAAGAGAAATTGGCAGAGTGCTGACCACCATCATGGTGCCCAGCAAAGTGGGAAAGAGACAAGTACCAGCTAAATGAGAGATGACCAACTGGGGTCTGGCAGATGCAGCCTTGCCCATGAGTACATGTGAGACATCCTCATGGAGACTGTGGAAGTCCTGCATTAGCATGTGATAGAAATGAGCCTGCAAATTTGATTACTAGGGAGAGTACACCTACCGTACCCATAAGCAATATGAAATGGCCCATGCTGTACAAATCCGAGAGGTACTATCCGTACCGTATTCGATGTGAAGGCCCTTACACTGGGAGCACATATCTAGAACATCAGTGGTGCCCACTAGAATCTTGTAATGTGGTCGTGTGAGTCAAGGACCTGGGAAAATCAGAATACATGTGCTTTAAACCCCCAAGTGGATGACCATCTGTGACATTAGCGATGTACACATGATTTTAGCATAGTTGAGAACTAGATAGAATAAAAAAAATCCCTGGTTCATTGTTTATGCTCTAGGTCCTAATTTAGCCTAAAAAATCGTGTCCTATCTATTGGGTTGTCGGAAAAGTTATGATGCATTTTTGCATAGAAAAACAGAAAAATATGTCACGAGTTTTCTGACAACCCAATACTTTCACATTAGGTTTCATTCACATAAAAATGAATTCTGCAAATTTATGCAATGATAAAGTGTTATCATGTTTCTTTAAAACTCATGTGGACTGGGGGCCAGCAGGTGGCATGGTGGTTAAGGGCACTGGACTCCCACATGGTGAACCATGGTTTGAGTCCTGAACTTGGCAGTTTGCCTTCTCTCTCTCTCTCTCTCTCTCTCTCTCTCTCTCTCCCTATCTGGTCAAATTAAAATAAATAAATAAAATTAAATAAAGTAATTATTAAAAATAAACAAAAACCTCAGGTGGACTAATTTATTAGGTATTTCTTAGTATCCTCAGCATCATTCAATGAAAAATTGTTTTTCTTTAGTATTAACAATGCTACCTCCAAATAGAAAAATTAAAACTTCATCATAAGACCACTTGACAAGTTCTTTTTTTTTAGAGATATTTTTGCTACAGGGGGTGTGTGTACTCACTGGAGAGATGGAAAGACAGTAAGAAATCACCCCCCCCAAGGGGATGGCCATGCCGCAATCCCTTCTCCTCTATTCCCCACTCAGGATTTTGGGCATGCATTCACACACGGCCAGCATGAGTTTGAAGCCACTGATCTGGGACTCTAACTAGGATGGACTACGTGGGAGTCCAGTGATATAACCATTATGCAATCTGCTGGTCCCCTACTTTACAAATTCTGAAAGTTTAGGTCAGTTTTCCAAACTCTTATCATTTCAAATTTTCTGATGTTCCAGAAGTCATTAATTATTCTACTGAAGGCATTACCCATTTTTAGCTACATTAAGTTGCCTCAATTCTTTACTTATTTTAAAAATAATTGTCTATTTTCTTATAGTTTTATAGATGTTTTATTTAAAGTGACTCATGGAAACCATTACATCTTGATTTCATAAATAAAATACCATGAATCTAACAAATATATGTACCTAAATAGAATTAAAACACATTTCACTCAAAAGAACAGTATTTTCTGAAAAATATACATTTCTCTAAACACAGCTGAGTTTATTTTTTTAAGTGAAAAGTCAGAGTAAAAATTTTCAATTTTTTATTGTAAAAGAGAAGGGAGTAAGTAAATACCTAATCATGACAATTTCAGTCTTCAGTATAGTAATTGAAACAGAATACTATTATTTTATGGTTCATTCATATTATAAATTTGGCTTCACCACACATTTTCCTCAAAAAGTGAAGTATATTATATACATATATATATATACATATATACACACACACATATATGTGTATATATGTATATATATATATATACACAATACAATACACACACATACAATTGCATGATGATGGAAGAAAGAGGTTGATGATGTGTATGAGAGTCATCAGTTCAGCAGTGAATCCAGCAAGTGTGCAAAAGGAACAAAGGAGTTGGCCTTTGCTCAGAGCAGGGAGCAAAAGGAACCAGAAAGGAGGCAGAGAGAATAAGTTAATGCAAAGATGAAATTCTGTCTACTTGTTTGTAATTACTCCAGGAAGTATGAGTTATAGTCATCAGTCGAGTCTTCCAGGACAGGAGAGTATAGGAGACATTTCTTTTTACTATATCTTCTAATCTTCTCGTAATAGACATTAACAATTTTATCTTATTTTTTAAATAATGATTTACTTTTATTTATTATTATTATTATTATTATTTTCCATTTTGCTACAGGGCACTCATGCCCACCTGAGAGAGACAGAGAGAGAGAAAAGGAAAGTGAGAAAGCAAGCTGCCTTGTCCAGGTCTCAAACCTCTATTGGCCATGTGGGAGTCCAGTGCCTTAACCACCACACTACCGTCTGGCCCAACATGAACTATTTTTTTAAACAAGTATTTTATTTAACTTTATATATCCTTTTATTTATTTAGTTTTAATTTGACCAGAGAGGAACAGTGAGAGAGAGAGAAAGTGAGAAAGCAAGCCGTCAGGTCTGGGACTCAAACCACGGTCGGCCATGTGGGAATCCAGCACCTTAATACCACACCACCTGGCGGCCCAGAACATGAACAATTTTTTTTTTTTTTGAGAGGTTTTTTTTCGCTATAGGGCGTGTGCGCTCACCAGACAGACAGAGAGAGATAAAGAGACAGAAAGCGAGAAATCACCCCCCAGGGGGGATGGTCACGCCACAACCCCTTCTCCTCCATTCTCCTCTCGGGATCTTGGGCACGCACGCACACGTGCCTGGCATGAGTTTTAAGCCACCAGGTCCGGGACACGAACTGCGGTCCACTACGTGGGAGTCCAGCGACATAGCCATTATGCTAACTGCTGGTTCCCAACATGAACTATTTTAAATCAAAGAAAAGATTATAAAAATTTATATTCTTTGTCCCCACAATTCTTTTTCTACAAAGCTATTCCAAGGAAGAGAACAAAAATGTGTGTACGAATATATTTATTATAGAGTTATTCATAATAGCAAATAAATATGAATATAGAATAATAGAATGATACTTTAATAAGTTACAGAATCTCCTTAAAATAAAAAACTATAGAGACAGTAAAATGAAGTTTTTGGAGATTATGTAATGATATGAATATAACTCAACATGTTATATAAAAACATGATCTGCAGAGCTATGCAGTCAATATAATGTCGACGTTGTAAAGAATCAAAATGAAATATATAAATAGGTAGATGCATAGAAAAAAGAATAAAAAGGGGACCAGCAGATGGCATAATGGTTATGTCGCCATACTCCCATGTAGTCAAACAGTTAGAGTCCCAAATCTGGCGACTTAGAACTCCAACATCCCGAGAGGAGAATGGAGGAGAAGGGATTGGGTTGTGCCCATCCCCCTGAGGGTTGATTTCTCACTTCCTGTCTCTCTGTCTCTCCAGCAAGCACATACTCCCTGTAGTAAAAAATCTCTCTCTAAAACAAAATAAAATAGAATAAAAGGAAACATGCAAAATGTTATTAGTGACTTTTTTTAATTTCCAGAGGGCACATGCACTCACTGGAGAAAGAGAAAGAGAGAAAGCAAAGCAACCCCATGCTGCAATCCCTTCTTCTGGATCTCTCCTTCCTTTCAGGATTTTGGACATGCACTCACACATGCCAACTCCTTTCAGGATTTTGGACATGCACTCACACACGCCAAACATGTTTATCAAGCAACTGCGTCTAGGACTCACTCACACATGCCAACCATGTTTATCAAGCGACTGCGTCTAGGACTCAAACCATGCCCTCAGCCCTAATCTAACCCTATAACTACCATGACACAAGCTGGTCCCATATGTGACTTTTTCTTCTCATACCTTCTGGAGTTTTTCAATTTTTTTTTTTTTTTGAGAGGTTGTTCACTATAGGGCGCGTGCGCTCGCCAGACAGACAGAGAGAGACATAGAGACAGAAAGCGAGAAATCACCCCCCAGGGGGGATGGTCACGCCA
>NW_006159427.1:4177698-4190894 GCF_000334495.1 Tupaia belangeri chinensis
CCCGGCGTGAGTTTTAAGCCACTGGGTCCGGGACGCGAACCGCGGTCGACTATGTGGGAGTCCAGCGACATAGCCACTACGCTAACTCCTGGTTCCCGGAATTTTTCAATTTTTTAAAAAATTATTTATTTAATTTTAACTTTTTATTTTTAATTAATTAATTTTACAATCATTCACTGAGCATTGTCACAGCATACAAAAATATAATTTCCCATCCAGAATATACTGCATAGTGGCTTAATCATATACATTATCGTCAATAATTTTCCATTTCTAGTTTCATGTATATATATTTTCCCCCTATTTCGCACCCGCTGCCATTTCCCACCCTCCTTCTACACTATCTCTGGTGTCTACAGTCGCTTTCAATTCCCTTTTTTTCTCCATATCTTATTGATTCACAAAATATCTTAAATAATCTATTTTTAATAGCAAGGTCAGTTGATGTATACATATCTGAAAATACATGTCTGACTTCAGGCATGAAACTGAGTAGAATGAATATATTATAAAGTGGCACCTAGCTGATACTACATAGCTTACTACAGTCATTAACTAGGTATTTTTAATAATTTTTTTTAATTTCAAGAAAAGCAGTTTTAATTTTAATAATTCAACATCAAAGAAATACTAAGAGAGCTTTGCTTAAAACTTAAAGCCAGGAAACATGTTAGGATTCTATTCAAATAGTAGATACTTGAACCTATCAGCAGCTCAAGACAAGACAAAAATCCTTAAATCTGGAAAGCAAAGCCTAGAAGAAAATCAGTAATGTTTTAGTCAAAAGTCATAATTATTTTTCACCAGTTCAGTCTCATAAACTTAGTCTATCTTCTGTTGTGGTCCAAACTTCCTTATAAATTCTGGGATATAATATTCAACTCCAAATTTATCCCCACCATTAAGTTGGCCATTTTCTTAGTTATTTTTGAACTCTTATTTCTGCGTGTCTATTTTTAGTTCTCCTGGTATAGCACTCCCTTCAGAACTTCTTGGAGAGCTGGTCTGGTGTTGGCAAATTCTTTCAGGTTTCATTTATCTGAAAATGTCCTTGTCTTTCCTTCCCATGTGAAGGATAATCTTGCTGGGTACAGTATTCTTGGTTGAAATTGCTTTTCTCTTAACACTTTGAATAGATTTTCCCATTCTGTCCTTGCTCACATTGTTTCTGATGAGAGGTCCACTGTGAGGCTGATGGTATATCTTTTGGTAGGTAACTTGATGTTTCTTTCTTGCCAGTCTTAGTATCTTGTCTTTGTCTGGAGTTTTGGTCAATCTGGCTATAATCTGTCTTAGGTTGATTCTATTTGGGGTTCTTTGTATTTCTTGGGTCTGGATCGTTGAATGCCTCTCTAGATTTGGGAAGTTTTCTTTCAGGATTTTATGGACTAAATTATCAATGCCCTTATGAGTCTCTTTGCCTTTTGGGATACCAATTATCTGGATGTTTGGACATTTTATCTAGTATTTCTCATACGTTATCCTCATTTTTGGGCAATTTTCTCAGTCTCTGTGGTGAATTCTTCTAGGCCAGTGATTCTATCTTCTACATCACAGCATCCATTTTTTGTATGATCTAGTCTACTTTTAATACTTTCAAGAGAGGTTTTGACTTCCTGTATTTTAGCCCTCATCTCTAACAGTTCTATCTGATTCTTTTCTATGGAGTATATTTTCTCTTTCAGATCTTGCAAGAACTTTCTCGCCTCCTGGAATTCATCAGCTCATTTCTCCTACCTCTTCTGCAGGTCATTGTCTTTCTTCTCTTTCATCTCTGTTAGATGTGTCACTATGAATATTCTAAATTCTTTATCTGACATTTCCATGAGTTTCATTGTACTGTCTAAAGATAAAGAGGAGTTATTCTTTTCCCTTGGAGGAGTGGTATTTTCTTGCTTTCTCATAATTGTTGTAACCCTGCAGTGATTTCTGGTCATCTGATGGATTGTGCATTTCTTCCTAAATCTTGAAGTTCAATCTGAGCGTTCAGAGGTGTGCAGGAAGAGGTGATCGGTAATCTCTCTTTCGTTCCACTTTTTACTTTTTGTGTGTCAAATTTAGTGGGAATTGAGGAATATTATGACCCTAATCGTATTCATATATTTGGATACTGTTCATTTTGACCTGTCTAAGACATTCAGTGCATGGAGGCTGAGCAGCTAAGGAATGAAGTTAAAGGAAAAAGGAAAAGAATTAAAGAAGAGGAAAGAAGAAAAAATAAAGAAAAAAAGAAGACAATAATAAAATTATATTTTAATTTTAAAAAGCAAAAAATGAAAAACACGTGGCATGGTTCTCTCAGAAGATCTTCATTTTTAGTCCCTGAAAGCAATATTCCACAGCTCAAGTTCAGTAACTGTGTCAGGATGGGCCTGGGTTTGTGCCTTTCCTAAATGGGAGGGAAAGGCACAGATTACCACTATAAAAGAGGGGCTTGAGAGACCAGAGAATACTTTGCCTTAAGAAAAAATTTAAAAAAACATTTAAAAGACACAGGAAGACACAGAGAGACAGAAAGACAGAGAGAAGGATACAGAAGTAGTCCTACCCACTAGAAATGAATCTGGAGGAAGAAGTCTCAGCAGAAGATCTTCATTTTTAGTCCCTGAAAGCAGTATTTCATAGCTCAAGTTCAGTAGCCATCTCAGGATGGGCCTGGGTTTGTCGATTTTCTTTTAAACAATCAATTTACATTTTCTTTACACTTGAAAAAATAAGCATAATAAAAAAAATCACACATTCTTTTTTGACCCATCATGCTATATAATGATTATTATTAACTGTAAACTCCATGAAACTCTCCCACCGTTAGCCAGATTATTTTCCTGTAATGGTGTTTGTCACAGATATCTGCAGTGACTCTGGTAATGCAGCTTCATATAATGAAGGAACTGAGCCACTCCATCTCTGTAACAAATTTCTACCTACAGAAAACCTGCAGTTTTCCTTGTTTCTAAGAGTGGAGTGAAGAAACATGTTAGGAATTCTTGGCAGGTGGAGAATAACCATCAAATATTCTTGCTAACACTGTTGTCAGGTTTATTTTAACATCTTAAAACACAGGTCACTCTAAGCTAATATACAACACAGAGAATTCACATTTATAGCATTCTCACAGCCTCCAGATTGATTCCTTTTTAAGGGCACACAGACATACTCTCATCCTCCCCAGAATCACCCAAAAAGACTTTTCAGATGGTAGATGTGGCCTAAAGTTTGCTTATAAACTTCAAAAAGATACTCCTTTTAGGAAGTGAGATTGTGCCTATTGTCCAAAATATAAGTAAATAGAAAATCACACATTTCTTCTTCATGTAGATCACTTCTTAGTTATAAATCAAAACGTAGGCCATCGTGTGCCGTATTTTTTCTTATGATATCTTATTTACATTTAATTGTTGTACATCTCTGTAGCAAATAAAACTACCACATGACCCAGTAATATATATTTTAATTCTGCTGCTTAAATAAGTAACTTATCTGTACTGAAATAGTGCAGAGGCATAGTCTTCTTCCCATCTGTGTTCATCTCCAGAGGAAGCCGGTGTACCCGGATTCTGTGTGTATTTCTAGAGATATTCTACAAATATACAAGCAAATAACCAGTGCAATAATGGAAAACTTAATAATGCTCTTAAGGGGACTGGCAGGTGGCATGGTAGTTAAGGGCACTAGACTCCAACATGACTGACCATGGTTCGAGTTCCAGACACACCTGGCAGCTTGCTTTCTCACTTTCCCTTTCTCTCTCTCTCTATCTCTCTACCTCTGTGTGTGTGTGTGTGTGTGTGTGTGTGTGTGTGTCCCTCTGTGTGTGTGTGTGTGTGTCTCTCTCTGGTCAAATAAAAATAAATAAATAAAGTTAATTAAAAATAATTCTTTAACAAAAGATTTTATTAAAAAAATAATGTTCTCAAACATCCTTTAGTATTCTTTCTCACTGTATCAAAAACACTAAGGAAGATGGTCAGAGAAACTTATAATATTAGAAGTCTCTGAAAATGAAAGATTAAACGGAATTTAATGTTTCTCTGAAACAAAAGTGGGAACAGACTCAATTTTTTAGAAGTTGATTCTTGAGGCCAGCAGGTGGCATGGTAGTTAAGGTGCTGGACTCCTACACTATTAACCATGGTTTGACTCCTGGACCTGGCAACTTTCTCTCTCTGGTGAATGCACATCCCTATAACGAATTTAATAATAATTTTTAAAAAATTATTCCCTCAGCTCTTCACTAACATTATTTTCGTTAAGTGAGACATACGATGGGGTGCCCACATAGAAAAGTGATAACCTACTCTGCCCACAGGCTTATAGATTTTTAATGTAATGCTAAGGATTTCATGGTTTAATTTTTTTAAATAGTTTTGCTCTTCTAATCATAAAATATGTATTGATCTGTAATGCATACATGTTTTAAAAGGATTATCTATCTTGTGTACCACAAGTCATTGATCATTTTCCCTATCCCTCCCTTTGAGACCCTTCTCTTTTCTCCAGATTTCTTACCTATCAGAGCTGGTCAGCAAACTATGGCTTATAGGCCAAATCTGGCCTGCTACCTGTTTCCATAGGTGAAGTTTTATTATAATGTAGCCACACTATGTTTTATACATAACTTCTTTTACGCCACAGTGACAGGGTTGAGTAGCTGTGACACTGACTACATGGCCTGCAAAGCTGAAAATATTTACGTAGCTATATTTTACAGAAGGCATGCCATAAGGTATGGAATCTTGGACATGGCAATACATGGGCAAGAAGTGTTAGAGAAAAGAGAAATTGAGAACTGAGTTTAAATGAAGCAATAATAACATCATATGGTACAGCGTAGCGTATAGAAATATGCAAAATATTTATCAGATTCCTTGAATTTTATTTATTTCATATGCTTCAGTGTCCACACAGAAAACAGCAGAGAGTACTCTTACAGATATTTAGAATAATTGAAAGACATAGATACATAGCTAACAGAGGTAGTGATTTTCATCTGCTTACATCGACACTTTTCTAACCTAATCCCTTCCTTCCAACATTTCTACAGGTTTTATGTAAATGGATTAATCTGTATAGTCCAGGTTTTATGTAAATGTATTAATCTGTGTAGTCCAGAGCACATCTTTAAAGAAATATATGTGAAAAAAGAGGAATGAGGAAGGAATTAATGCTAGTATGGGCCAGAGGCCGATGTAGTGGTTAAGGTGCTGGACTCCCACATGGCAGGCCACAGTTCAAGTCCTGGAACTAGCAGGTTGAAAATCATGTCAGGCATGTGTGTATGCATGTCCCAGATCCCAGGTAAAGTGAAGAAGGGATTGTGGCATGGCCATTACCCCTAGTGGGTGATTTCTCACTTTGCTTCTCTTTCTCTTTCTCATGGGAGTGCACATGCCCTATAGCAAAAACCTTAAAAAAAAACAAAAACAAAACAAAACAGCAGGGGGCCAGGTGACCATGATGTCTGTTTCCCAGATATTGCCAGAAGAGATCTGGTGATCAACTCTGGCTGGTGTTGTAGGACACATCAGTGAGAGTCTGGTTAGCACTAATAGTTGCCTTGGTTACCGAAATTTAAAGATAGATAAGAACTAATATAAAATCATTCGTTGGATTCATGTTTAACAAAGGATTGTTATTCTATCCCTTTGGTTCCTGAATCACTTTAAATGATGCAGCTTGATATTTACAAGAGTGTTTTTAACCAAAGTAAAAGCAAATAAAACTGTCCTGTTACTACAGTACATCTAAATAGCAAGTAGAAAGATTCAGGCAGCAATAGTTTTTTTTTTTTTTTTCAATGTGTAGAACTGAAATACAAGTGAAGCTATAAAAACCACCCCAAGGGTATTTGTGACATTTGACAGAACAGAAGTAAAATATTTATAGTCTGAAACTATGCCTCTGCTGAATTACAGTGCAAAGAAAAAATAAAATTTGTTTAACAAGCTGTACTTTTCACAAGAGGACAAGTCATGTAGAAATATTCTGAATTGACTTTATCTGAGTCTTAACATTTAATAAAGTAACATGAAGAGAAACCAACTTTATAAAATGAAAGCAAAAGGAAAACGTAAAAATTATCTTGAAATATATGTGTGTGTATATGTGTGTGTGTGTGTGTGTGTGTGTGTATTTTACTCTGTGGTTACAAACAATTGAAATGCTCAAAGTATTTGATTTGTGTGTGTGTGTGTGTGTGTGTGTGTGTATGTGTGTGTATACATACAAATATGCATGTGTATATGTGTTTATATACACATACACAAATATGGATACATACACACAAAAATCTTTCTTTGAGCATTTCAATTGTTTATAACCAGATTGGAAAGTAATAAAAATAAATTTACTGGGCCTGCAGGTGTTATAGTAGTTAAGGCACTGGACTCCCACATGGCTGACCATGGTTTGACTCCCAGACCCAGCAGCTTGAAACTCGCTGGGTGTGTGTGCATGCATGTCCAAAATCCTGAGGAGAATGGAGGAGAAGGGATTTTGATGTGGCCATCCCACTGCGGAGTGATTTCTTACTTTCTCTCCATTTCTCTCTGTCTCTCTGGTGAGGGCACTTGCCTATGGCAAAAATCTCTCCAAGTAAATAAATAAATTTACTTTGTTCCTGTAGTATATGGCCATTCAGTAAAAGCAAAATATTTATTCCTTGGGGACTAGCAGGTAGTGTAATGGTTAAGGTGATGGACACTCACATGGCCAACCATGGTTTGAGTTCTGGAACTGCCAGCTCACTTTCTCACTTTCTCTTTCTCTCTGTCTCTCTTTGGTCAAATTAAAAATGATGATAAATAAAATTCAAAATAAAATAATTCTCTAAAAAAATTCATTCCTTTACCCAAGAAATATTTTGAGTACCCACCACTTATAGTAATCTGTTCTAGGAATATGGGGTATACACAACAGAACATTTTTAAAATGGGGGGCCAGCAGGTGGTGTGGCAGTTAAGGCACTGGACTTCCACATGGCTGACCATATTTCAAGTCCCAAACTTGGCAGCTTGAAGATTACACCAGGTTTGTGTGCATGCGTGCCCAAAATCCTAGGGGGAGAATGGAGGAGAAGGGTCTCTGGCTTCGTCATCCTATGCCCCCCAACTGGGGCATGATTTCTCACTTTCTCCCTCTAGGGAAAGTGCACACACCTTATGGGGAAAAAAAAATCTTAAAAACAAACACAGAACAATCCAGTCCTCTTGTAATTTATCCCCTATGTGAAGACCCAAATTTTATATATGTATATTATAGTAAATAATGTAGTATATCAGATTGTGATTCATGCTAAAAAAGAACAGATTAAAATAAGGACTGGGAGTTCTGCTGGCTGGGGAGAAAGTAAAAATGTAATCCAGGGAGATACTTTAGCCTTGAGGCTCTCCAGAAGGTGAGAATTATTTGGACAGAGCTTCTGAGTCAGGAATGTACCTGTAAGAGGAAGCCCTGGGGCTGGAGCAGAGTGAGCCGGAAAGACAAATGGTAGGAGGTACATGGTGGGAGAGACAGTGGGGTGGGGTCAAATTACATGGGACTTTACTTTGAGTAGCATGGAGTGGATACTGACCGGGGGTGACATTCCTAATTTTATGTTTAAAAAGATTATTCTAGGGCCAGCATGTGGCTGTAGCGAGTAAAGCACAGACGCCCACGTGGTTGACTGCAATTCAAGTCCTGGACCCGGCAGCTTGAAACTTACACTGGTTCAAGTCCTGGACCCGGCAGCTTGAAATTTACACTGAGTGTTTGTGCACGTGTGCCCAAAATTGCAAGAGGAGAATGGAAGAGGAAGGATTGTGGCATGGCTATCCCTTCTTGGGGTGGGGGAAAGATTTCTCACTTTCTGTTTCTCTCTCTCTCTCTCTCTCTCTGTGTGTGTGTGTGTGTGTGTGTGTGTGTGTGTGTCTGGCAAGCACCCGTGCCCTATAGCAAAAAAATCTCTCAGAAAAAAATAAAAGGAAATAGGAAATGATTATTCTGAGAATTTGCAATAATCCTGGTAAGATTGGTGGGCCCTAAAGGTAATCATAAGAGTCCTTATAATGTGGAGATGAGAAACTTAAGAGATGAGGAAAACTATGTGAGGATAGCAGCAGTGGTTGGTGATATGGCCTCACCCAATGAATGCCTGTAGCCTCTAGAAGCTGGAAAAGGCAAGGAAATTATTCTCTCTGGATCCTCCAGAAAGAACTAGCTACAGCCTCTAGAAGCTAGAAAAGGCAAGGAAATTATTCTCTCCTGCATCCTCCAGAAAGAACTAGCCCTACTTATGACCCCTTGACTTTGGATAAGTAAAACTGACTTTGGAGATCTTGCCTTCAAAACTGTGAAAGAACACTTATTGTTTTAAGCCACTAGGTTTGTGATGAATGTGCACAATAAATTAGGAACAAATACATAGGTCCACTTCTCTATTCTTCACTCTGCCTTGGTGCCCTGAAAATCCAGCCTTTATGTACAATACCAAACAGTTACCAGTCAATTGGAGGTGACAGTGGCTGTGTTCTACTTAAGGCATAGCTCCTCTGTAGCAGTGCTTACTTAGAGCTATGCTCTCTCTTCTGGAAACCACCTCTTCCACTTGAAGCTTTAGGCCTAGTGTGGTGAAGGTTGCAGCAGGGGGAGCTTCACCTTATCACTTCCACACCTTCTTAAAAACTCCCTTAAACTTCTTAAAGCTCCTTTAAAAACTCTTCACTTCAGTTTCGAGAGCTTGGAAGTAGTCTGTCCATCCTAACAATCAATAAAAAGCTGAACAAACTGAAAAATCAGTTTGTTCCATTCTTGAATCCATCAGAGAAGGAAACCACTGGCTATAAAATTGAAGAGACAGGCAGGTGGATACAGAGAATGACAACTTACTAGAGCTGAAACGTCCATGAGAACCATTGCTGGGGTAGGAAATCCTTCAATCAATGCATTGCTGGAGGCTAGGATGGAGAATTCTGAGGGTTAAAAACTACCTGGGGAAGGAGGCAGTCATATTGGGTCCCAACACTTCAGTGAGTTTTACCTCCAAAGGTTAAGCCAGATTCTCGTGGTCAATATCAGAAAAAATCACCTCATGCTTACATCAGAGAGAGGGGAAAGGAACCATTTTGAAATATGCCAGAGTATTCTTTTCAGAATTCCTACAAGGTCTGTCCTCAAGATAAACTATTTTGCCATAGTCTAAACTATTATAATATTTTGTTTTTATTTTCAGAACCTAACCCAACTGCAGAAGAGAAATACCCAACTATAGCCCCCTCCAGTCATCCCATCCCTACTAAAAAAGTGGGAAAGAGGGAGAAAAGACCAAAAAGCACTTGCAAAGTTCTCAGGCAATAGGCCCTGGCTCATTAAATGTCTGAGACTGAATTGTAGGACTGTAGTATGCTTTCTAAACCCCCATAACCTATCTACATTAATAAAGGCCTACTGAGTTAACGTTCCTTTTACCCAGTTCAACATGTATGGCTCTCAAGAAAAAATTACAAGGCATGTTGTAAGGTAAAATACACAGTTTGAAGCAGAGTGAACATTAGAACCATACTCAGATATGACAAGCATGTTGAAACTATCACACCAGGAATTTTCTTAAAGTTTCTGATTAAGCTGCTAAGGATCTACTGGCTGAAGTAGACTGCATGCAAGGACAAGGAACTAGTGTAAACAGAGAGATGGAGATACTAAGGAAGAATTTAAAATAATTAACTAGGAGGGGGGAAAAAGCATGGTATGAGAAAACATATCTTTGTCTTTGATGAGCTCATTAGTTGACTAGACACATTTGAGGAAAAAAATCTCTGAGCATGAAGGTATGTCAATATAACTTAACATGCCATATATGTTTCACAATGGAAAAGCAAAGAGAACAAAGAATGAAAAAAGAATTTGGGGGCTGGCAAAAGTTAAATAAAATAATTCTTTAAAAAAAAGAGAGAGAGATAATTTGTTTAGTTACTGGACAACTAAAATAAATTTAACATATACCTAAAGATAATATCAGGAGTAGAAGAAAAAGAGGAAAGGACAAAAATATGTGAAGCAATAGCAACTAAGAATTTCCCCAACATAAAGTCAAACACTAAACAATACATTAAGGATGCTTAGAGAACACCATAGAGGATAAATGTTAGAAACAAAAATAAATAAATAAACAAAAATACAACCATACCTAAGCATATCATATTCAAAATGCAGAAAATAAAAAATAAAATAATATCTTGTGTCCTTTAATCATTTTAATCTACTCTCTCCTTGAAATTATTGGGTCGTCGGGAAAGTCACGATGCATCTTTGCATAGAATATCTGTCAAGACCTTCCCTATGAGCTAATATTTCCTCTGTAGCTTTCCTGACATCTGATTATTTTTCTTCTTTTCTCCCTGTCCAAACCTCACTTATCCCCTATTTCAGTAATTCAATAGCACCATCATTTCCTCAGAGAATATGGATATTTGAAAAATTCCAGAAAATAGATACCTGAAAAATTTTAGCAATATTTAAACAGTATAATTTGGTAATGGAGTCAATATGGGAGGTGAGAGAGATGGAGATTTCTAGCATGAACAATTAAGTCGATGGTTGTGTCAGTGAGACAAGAACTACTGGAGGAGTTTCAGATTTTTGGAGGGAATATTATGCTTTGCTTCTGGACATTTGGAACTTAAACATATTTAAGACACCTGTATTTCTCTGTAATCATGCTTTCTCTGACCCAGTTAGTCTCCTTGGCCTCCATCCTCATATATTCCAACACTCTACATTTGGGGCCTACAGCTTATCTCTGTCCCTGGGGCACGTGTCCTGCAGTTATCCATCTGCCCATGTGATTCCTTCAGGTTTGATCACCCACCACACACCACCCCCACATATGAACACTCTCTCAAGTTACTAGAATCCCGCTCCTATGTAAAGACCAAGGTTAAAGGGTATATCTACTAAGAACTATACCCAGTTTCACATAATCAAATTAATTATTTCCTCCTTGCTACTTCTGTAACACTTTATGTACTACATTATTTTTAATACTTGCCATATGCCTTGTGTTGTTTTAAATATTTCCGTTTAACTCTCCCTTTAGATTGAAGCTCATTGAATCTAGGGTTTGGATCTTATTCTATCTATAGTAATCTTGCAATGCTTAGAGTAAAATGGGAATTCAATTGGACTGTGCACTTATATTTGTATTAAAAGAACGCTGATATGAGAAGATTCTTAAGAAAATACCCTTCTCAAATCTATAAGTATTATTTGTTTAATAATTTAGGGTGCTTTTTTTTTTTTTGAGAGGTTTTTGCCATAGGGCGCGTGCACTGGCCAGAAAGACAGAGAGACAAAGAGACAGAAAGCGAGAAATTCACCGCCCCCCCCAACCCCGGGGGGATATGTGAAGCAATAGCAACTAAGAATTTCCCCAACATAAAGTCAAACACTAAACAATACATTAAGGATGCTTAGAGAACACCATAGAGGATAAATGTTAGAAACAAAAATAAATAAATAAACAAAAATACAACCATACCTAAGCATATCATATTCAAAATGCAGAAAATAAAAAATAAAATAATATCTTGTGTCCTTTAATCATTTTAATCTACTCTCTCCTTGAAATTATTGGGTCGTCAGGAAAGTCACGATGTATCTTTGCATAGAAAATCTGTCAAGACCTTCCCTATGAGCTAATATTTCCTCTGTAGCTTTCCTGACATCTGATTATTTTTCTTCTTTTCTCCCTGTCCAAACCTCACTTATCCCCTATTTCAGTAATTCAATAGCACCATCATTTCCTCAGAGAATATGGATATTTGAAAAATTCCAGAAAATAGATACCTGAAAAATTTTAGCAATATTTAAACAGTATAATTTGGTAATGGAGTCAATATGGGAGGTGAGAGAGATGGAGATTTCTAGCATGAACAATTAAGTCGATGGTTGTGTCAGTGAGACAAGAACTACTGGAGGAGTTTCAGATTTTTGGAGGGAATATTATGCTTTGCTTCTGGACATTTGGAACTTAAACATATTTAAGACACCTGTATTTCTCTGTAATCATGCTTTCTCTGACCCAGTTAGTCTCCTTGGCCTCCATCCTCATATATTCCAACACTCTACATTTGGGGCCTACAGCTTATCTCTGTCCCTGGGGCACGTGTCCTGCAGTTATCCATCTGCCCATGTGATTCCTTCAGGTTTGATCACCCACCACACACCACCCCCACATATGAACACTCTCTCAAGTTACTAGAATCCCGCTCCTATGTAAAGACCAAGGTTAAAGGGTATATCTACTAAGAACTATACCCAGTTTCACATAATCAAATTAATTATTTCCTCCTTGCTACTTCTGTAACACTTTATGTACTACATTATTTTTAATACTTGCCATATGCCTTGTGTTGTTTTAAATATTTCCGTTTAACTCTCCCTTTAGATTGAAGCTCATTGAATCTAGGGTTTGGATCTTATTCTATCTATAGTAATCTTGCAATGCTTAGAGTAAAATGGGAATTCAATTGGACTGTGCACTTATATTTGTATTAAAAGAACGCTGATATGAGAAGATTCTTAAGAAAATACCCTTCTCAAATCTATAAGTATTATTTGTTTAATAATTTAGGGTGCTTTTTTTTTTTTTGAGAGGTTTTTGCCATAGGGCGCGTGCACTGGCCAGAAAGACAGAGAGACAAAGAGACAGAAAGCGAGAAATTCACCGCCCCCCCCAACCCCGGGGGGATGGCCACGCCGCAATCCCTTCTCCTCCATTCTCCTCTCGGAATCTTGGGCACACATGCACACATGCCCGGCGTGAATTTAAGCCACTAGGTCCAGGACTCAAACTGCGGTCAACTGCATGGGAGTCCAGCGACATAGCCATTATGCCAACTGCTGGTCTCAATAATGTAGATTTTTAAAAAACTATCAAAATATATTTTCCTTACAAGTCTACTATATGGTAATTGAGATGTACTTAAATCTGACAAATCAGTGAATACATATTTTATTTGATAATGGAAACATGAAAAGTTGAACAAAATAATAAGTAGTCATGATTGATTAGATTACACTGAAGTGTAAGAATCATAGAAACATTTAGATGGTCCTGTCAAAATCTAGGTGTACTTACTCATTTTAAGAAATACCCAATATTATACTAAGAAAATTATTTAAAGCTTTTTTTTTTTTTTTTTTTTTTTCCCAAAAAC
>NW_006159427.1:4191298-4201818 GCF_000334495.1 Tupaia belangeri chinensis
CAAATATTATACAAAAAAAATTTTTTAAAGTTTTTTTTTTTTTTTTTTTTTTTTTTTCCCAAACAAGCCTCCAAATATGCCATTTGTTTCAGGCAAACATGGACAGCACCTGAAGGCAATGATGAAGATGCAGGCTACCAATTGTCTCGTACAGCCTTGTATTCAGGCACACAGATGAATGACACTTAATTTCTACATACAAGATTTCCAGGCTGACAGGAACAGTGAACACATAGATCTGGTTAAATGTGAAAACTTTTCTACTTGTAGGGTATTCTCTCTGGAAAGTTCTGTAGTGACTCCACAGAGAGGATGAATTTGACCCTTTTACAGGTAGACTCTTCCCAGGCCTGGAAATAAAATAACTCCAGGTAGAGGAAATGGAATGAGTAGAGTATCAGGTCTTGAAAATACTTGGCATAGTGGACATGTTCTGTACTGAGATGACGGGCAAATATGGAGGAATGGTTGGTTGGGGCAAGACTGTGAAAGCCATAAATTCTATGCCAAGAAAGTGTGTAGTTGTACTATAGAAGATGGGGGAGGGGGGGTGGATCCGAGGTTTTTGAATGATCTTAGTGATTGAATTTCCTCTAAGCTTTTCAAAGCTAATACCAAAAGCTAATATCACAGAGATGAATTCATAGAAATGAAAGAGTGAGGGTTCCAGCCAGTCAAATACTGATTCCCCTGTCCTTCACCATTTACTCTGTCATTCTCTAGGAAGGGCCTAGCTGTCATATGGATCCATAGGAAGCAGATAAAAAAATTCAGACCTCTTGTTTCAATTAAATGGATAATGTAGTTGTCTTCCCCATTTTCTTAAAAATATATCAAAATGATAATAGTTTTGTGACTCTCTTTGGAAACAGAAGGATAAGGAAGTGAATACCTGTTCAATTAAGCAAATGTGGAGACCAACTATGCACAAATTCTACACCAGAAGTTGTGGGGCTATACATTCACTCATTCATTCAACCAATATTTATTGAGGAACTATTATGTTCTAAATAACCCACTTGTTTATGGGCCACAGTGGGAAACTAAAGACATTTTCTCACAGTTCTTAACGCTTAGAGTAAGGAATTCAAATATTAGCTAAATTATAAACACAAATCAGTGCATAATTAGGAATTTGGGTATGTACTACAAAAATTATTATGGAGGAATCTAATTAAGAATTGCAAATGTGAATAAGACTCTGTACCTATCTTTGGGTAGAAAACTTTTATGAGAAATGAGTGAAAGAAAAGGAGAAACCAGAAAAAAGATACTCAGGTGAAGATGTCAGTGAGATAAGTAAGAAAATCAAGACAGATGTACAGGAAACAAAGACAAATGAATTCACGGAGGCATTTGGCAAATGCTGCTGCTAAGTAAATTGAAAACTGCTTTTTAATTGACCATTAGATTTAGTAATGTGAAGTTATCCATGTCCTTAACAAAAGCTCTTTCCATGGAGTGTAGAGATGAAAACCTGAGGAATCAACTACAGAAGAGATCTCTTGATGATTTTTACTATACAACAAAGAGATGGAAGAGTAGATGAAGGAAACTGGTAGTCAGGGAGGACAGTTTGTTGTTTGTGAGGGGCTGAGAGGAAAAAGTGGATAATGGAGGGCTGAGAGAAGAAGTAGGAGGAATGATACTCGTTAGCGAATGAGAGGGGTTGGACACTAGTACACAGAAGTGACTGGTCTGAGACAGGGGAAAGTTTTTTATTAGACTTATTTTCTAAGCAGTAAGATACCATTAATGTTTCTAGAGTGTCATGGTTCTTAATCACCATTATAATGTATTCCTTCCCCTTTAACAAATTGACAAATCCAGACGCTTAAATAGGCCCAAAAATAAGCACTAAGAATACAGTTCTCTTCAAACAAAATGGATGTCCAGAAAAGTCTTAACAAACGGTGTTTATATCACAAATTTTCTAGCCTTTGTGTTAAATCGAGATTGTTACACTGTTTTCGAAAGTTGCTGAAATGTTTTACTTTGGAAAATAAACTTTCTAATACCTAAAATTTATTTTTTATATACATTTAACTGTTTTAAAATTCATAATGTGATGATTTTGTATTCCTATTCCTATTCAATTTACTGAATAACAATTTTTTTAGAGAGAGATTTTAGGATGCATGGGCTCACCAGAGAGACAGAGAAAGACTTGTGTATACAAAGTAAGAAATCACTCTCCCCCCCACCCCAGGAGGGATGGCCACACCACATCCCTTCTCCTCCATAATCCTCTCGGGATCTTGGGCATGCACACACATGTTCAGCATAGTTTTTAGTCCCTGGGCCCAGGATTCAAACTGCGGTTGACTACTTGGGAGTGGAGCAACGTAACCCTTATGCTATCTGTTGGTGCCCTAGACCATGATTTTTTAAATTTCTCTGCCTTGACCACCATGGCCTAACACTACCTTAGACAAAATCATAAATATAATGTATTCAAATCTTTCAGACTCACTGCTTTGTAACAGATTAAATCATACATAGGAATTTAAAGGAATCTTTAAAGCAAATTAGATATAGGTTTATTCTTGGTAGAAATTACAGACTTGGTAATTCATGAAGTAAGTTTTATATGTTGTACTTTTTCCAATGAAGAAGAAAAACTAAACAGCAGAGATCAAATACACTAAGGTTTTTTTATCCTATCATTGAATTTAGTAAATGGTTCATAGAGGTTTTTTGGTCTCATTGGTATCTAAAACTTACTTCCACTATGATCACTAATTTGTTCTTAAATTGAAAAGGGCTTTTTCTCCACAGACACGAACGTATTCACACCAAGAAAAGTAACATCAACCAGTCTCTGATTTCCAGTCTGAAGGAGGTAGATGACTTAGCAACCCTAGAAGTTTTAGATGAGGTAAGACGTCAGTTTCATTAAACTTAGACATTCTTTAAAAAAAAAATTATAGCTAATGTGAGTAGGAGCTTCTCTGACTAGCATCTATGTTTCATGCTTCCTTTGTCTCTCCATCCTAATTCTCTCTCTTCTTTCTTTGGTTTTACTTATTTTTAATTTTTTTTTATTTTTGTTTTAGAGGTTTTTGCCTTAGGGTGTGTGCGCTCACTGAAAAGAGAGAGACACACACCCAGAGAGACAGTGAGAGGGAAAGTGAGCAATCACCTCCCAGGGAGAATGGCCATGCCACAATCCCTTCCCCTCCATCCTGTAGGGATCTTGGGCATGTACGTACCTAGCATGATTTTCTTTTTCTTTTCTTTTTTGTTTTTTTTTTTGGAGAGGTTTTTCGCTATAGGGCATGCGCGCTCGCCACACAGACAGAGAGAGACATAGAGACAGAAAGCGAGAAATCACCCCCCAGAGGGGATGGTCATGCCGCAATCCCTTCTCCTCCATTCTCCTCTCAGGATCTTGGGCACACACACACATGCGCCCGGCGTGAGTTTTAAGCCACCGGGTCCAGGACGCGAACCATGGTTGACTACATGGGAGTCCAGCGACATAGCCATTATGCTAACTGCTGGTTCCCCCTAGCATGATTTTCAAGCCACCAGGTCTGGGACTTGGACCATGGTTGGCCCATGTGAGAGTCCAGCAATGTGTTAAAAGAAAAATAAATTAATGAATTTAATATAGTTTTAATAGAGCAAATTTTAATATGATTTAAATTGGGCAGTTGTCCATAGACTTTTTTTTTTTTGGAGAGATTTTCACTGTAGGGCGCGTGCGCTCGCCAGACAGACAGAGAGAGACATAGAGACAGAAAGCGAGAAATCACCCCCCAGAGGGGATGGTCATGCCGCAATCCCTTCTCCTCCATTCTCCTCTCGGGATCTTGGGCACGCACGCACACGTGCCCGGCGTGAGTTTTAAGTCACCGGGTCCAGGACACGAACTGCGGTCAGCTACGTGGGAGTCCAGTGACATAGCCATTACGCTAACTGCTGGTTCCCTTTTTTTTTTTTTTTTTTTTGAGAGAGATTTTCACTGTAGGGCGCGTGCGCTCGCCAGACAGACAGAGAGAGACATAGAGACAGAAAGCGAGAAATCACCCCCCAGAGGGGATGGTCATGCCGCAATCCCTTCTCCTCCATTCTCCTCTCGGGATCTTGGGCACGCACGCACACGTGCCCGGCGTGAGTTTTAAGTCACCGGGTCCAGGACACGAACTGCGGTCAGCTACGTGGGAGTCCAGTGACATAGCCATTACGCTAACTGCCGGTTCCCGTCCATGGACTTTTTGATGACAACTGCATCTTGTGCTCAACTCATATTTAAGTCAGGTAGAATAAGAAAGTGTCATATAAAAAATGTAAGTGAGGGAGTGAGGTAGAGAAATTATTGATTATCTTTTGAAGTTTGTGTGTATTAATATGGTTTAAAAGGCAGAATGCCTGTAATTGACTGAAGCCTACCTTTTGTGATTGGCTGTAACCTAGTAAACAGCTCAGAAAAGCAATCTAATATGTATGATTTCAGCTTATTCATAGGAATTAAAGTGTGGGAGTACAGTGGCTGTTATAAGTCAAAATAGTTTAATTTAGTAATATCCTCCCATGCCGTTTGCAGACCCCTTTCTTCTATCTTTGGTTTTAGCATATAATAATTTTCTAGATCTTTTCAGCCTCATATCATTTTTTTTGTTTGATTCTCATATGACAAAGGTGTGAGATCCCCCAACTATGAGTTATTAGGAGTTCCTGCTCTTAATTATTTCTGAGTCTCAAAGTTATGATTTACTGTGTTCAAAACAAGAGTCTGCCTCCTACCACCACTGTGGCATCCTCCCTCTTCTTCCTCTCCTGTTTCAGCTCTGAGCAGCCATACCCAGAAACCTCCATGATACCAAAAGAGTTTTTCTGTTACAATGGTCGGGATGCCTCTTGAAATCATAGAGCCTTCGCTCTCACACCACTCACGTTTTAGGACACTGAATTCTGTTTTGCACTCCTCCTTCCAGTTACCTCAGAAATTGCAAGTATCTCGGGAACCAGCAGTTAGCGTAATGGCTATGTCGCTGGACTCCCACGTAGTCGACCGCGGTTCGTGTCCTGGACCCGGTGGCTTAAAACTCACGCCGGGCGCGTGTGCATGCGTGCCCAAGATCCCGAGAGGAGAATGGAGGAGAAGGGATTGCGGCGTGACCATCCCCCCTGGGGGGTGATTTCTCGCTTTCTGTCTCTATGTCTCTGTCTGTCTGGCGAGAGCACGCGCCCTACAGTGAAAATCTCTCCAAAAAAAAAAAAAAGAAACTGCAAGTATCTCTTGTGAAGATACCAATTCAAGCCAGTAAATGATAGTCCCAGCCTCCTTTCTCCTCATCCCTCCTTACTCCATATAATCAGATCATTAGAGAAACAAATGGCCTCTTTTCAGTAGAAGGGTAGGACTACCTGATGAATAGCTCTTTATTTTGTAGTACTTCTGATATGTGCCTAACCATTTTCCTCAAAAATGCAACACATCAAAGGCTTGTTCTGAACAGAAGTCTTCATTCGGTAATTTGAGGTTACATAGATAACTCAGGTGTTTTCTGAAAATAACCTCTTTCAGAAGCATCAAACATCACATCAAATCGTGTTTGCAAGTCAGATTGCCATCCTTATAATTGAATTTCTTTCTGAATCCTTCTGTATTAAATTTTCTAAAGACATGAATTCCTAGGCTTGTATGTTATAAAGAAGGATTCAGTCATGTTGCTGACCAACCAGTGTATTAATATACAGTTATCTGCAGGGGATTTGTTTCAGGATATCCTGTGGATACCAAAATCTGTTTTCTATGTACATTAATCCATTCGAAAATTCATAATGTGGTTATTTTTTCTGATAAGTTTTGCTGAATAATGATTTTTTAATTACCATAACTTGACCACCAGTGGCCTAATACTTCCTCAGACAAAATTAGAAAGTTTATGAACTCAAGTCCCTGCTCAAGTGTCTTATATAAAATGGCATGGTATTGGGGTGTTGGAAAAGTCATGACACACTTTTGCATAGAAAAATATGGAAAAAATAAGTCATAACTTTTCCTACAGCCCAATATTTGAAAACATCCTACACACATCCCTTTAAATACTTTAAATAACCTCCAGATTGCTAGAACAATCTAAATGCTATGTAAATAGTTATCATACCGTAATGTTTAGGGAATAAGGACAAGAAGAGAAAGTCTGTCCAGACACAACCCCAAGTATCTGACATTTCCCATCTACAGGCTGTTGAAGCTGTGGATGTGGAAACCACAGATATGGAGGGTTAACTGTATTAAATACCTACTTTGTTTATTTCTGTTGTCTGTTTTACTTTTTGGCCCTTTTGTGACCTAAGATCTTTTGTTCCTCTCTGTGTCACGTGCCATAAATGATGATTTCTGACACGATTGAATCTGGTTAATATAATCATGTGATTTATCAACTAGGAAGTTATTTTTCTGAAATGTTCACTTGCTTCATTAGGCCAATGTTTAAGCAAAGGCTCGTGTATATTCCTTCTCTAGCACTCAAACTAAAGAAAATGCCGTCAGGTCAGAAGGTAGCTGCATTTCTAACTGTCAAACTATGTCTGTTTCTTCCTTTGTCCAATTTCAGAAGTTTTGTTTTATTTACTTTTTAAATTGTAATTGACTACACATTATTTTTAAGAGCAAGAATTTGTTTTTATTTTACTACAGAATACAGTCTCAGAGCACCTTGAAAAGTGTTATTCCAGAGATCAGATCTATATCTATGTGGGAGACATCCTCATTGCTCTTAACCCTTTTCAGAGTCTGGATCTTTATTCCAGAGAGGTATGTGGTATGGTTTACATCCCCCTTGTATAAATAATTATTCTATTTACATCATTAATGTAAATAGATGCTAATAAAATTTTATCTAGTGTTTAAATGAACAATCATATAATTATTTTAAAAACATACAGATAGGAAAAATGGAAGATGAAAGTGCAATTTGTGGTCCCCCTTCTTCCAAAAGTGTGTCAGAGGCCAGTTGCATCCACTTATGGTAACTGTGCTATACTTCATCTTAAAACAGAGGCCTTAAACTGTGTACACTTAACGTCTGCCTCTGAACCAAGTATAGGAGAATCGGGAGCATGATTACATTATTATTCTTGTCTGAAGCTGTGTGTGTCCAAGAGAGACAAAGAGCGAACTCTCACCAACGGGGCCCGGCCAGACCATAATCCCTTTTCCAGCATCTGTCCACCTTCAGGATCCTGGACACATGCACACATACACCTGGCATGTTGCCAAGACCAGGACTCAAACTGATGTCGTCCATGTGGGGTCTGGCTTCTGCACAGCACTTAACCCCTGCACTATGGGGCCAGCCGTGTTAGATTATATGTGTATAGTACATACTTAATGCCTATATAGCTTGTCAATAGAGAGTTTAAAAATTCCTTTTGGGCCAGCTGTGGTATCACAGCAATGGCACAGCACTCTGTGATGTTGAGGCCACGTGGGAGGGTCCCAGGTTGGGGTCCAAAGATCTCCCTGTGTACACTGAGCACATGCACGTGTGCCTGGGATCCTGGGTGGCTAGGGCTAGGAGTGGATTGTATCATGGGGACCCTGTTAGGGGTGACTCTCTTTCTCTCTTTTGTCTCCCTCTCTGGCAGAAAATAATTACAAAAACTAAAAAATTCCTCTGACATTTGATCACCTCTATTAATATCCTAAAATATGTTTTATGACTATGACTATATACTTATCATTATTTTCTGGAAGTCTCCAGATGTGAACCCAAGACCTTCCCACACAGGTCCAGCCTTGCAGGGTGTCACTGCACCACCCTCCAGCCCACAGATAGGTATTTTTGACAGAGTTTCATTATCACAATTCTCCTGCTCCAGCCTTTCAACTGGTTTGGTTTACAGGCACAAACGACTGCACCCAGCCCTTAGGTTGGTCTGAGACTAGAACCTATAATTCCCTGTGACCCCAGCCCTGCACAGTGATGCTCTAGTTCTTGCACCAGTGGCTGGGCATGCTTTTACGTTTTCTGTCATCATTTAGATTTAAATATTTGTTTCATTTTTACTTGGTCTTGCTCTTTTCTACATATTTTTTGAGAGAGATTTGCCATAGAGTGCATTTGCTCACTGGAGAGACAGAGAGACAGAAGGCAAGAAATCACCCCTCCAGGGGTGATGGCCATTCCACGGTCCCTTCTCCTCCATTCTTCTCTCCAGATTTTGGGTTCATGCAAGTGCATGCACACATGCACACACACGAACACATACATTGTGTGAGTTTTAAGCCACCGAGTCTGGGACTTGAACCGCAGTGGACTATGTGGGAGACCAGTGATGTAACTGCTATGCCATCTCCTGGTCCCATTGATCTCTTCTTTTTTTTTTTTTTTGGGGAGGTTTTTGCTATAGGGCACATGTGCTTGACAGAGAGACAGAGAGACAGAAAGTGAGAAATCACCACCCAGGGGTGATGGCCATGTCACAGTCCCTTCTCCTCCATTCTCCTCTCGGGATCTTGGGCACACACACACATGTGCCTGGCGTGAGTTTAAGCCACTGGGTCCAGGACTTGAACCGCTGTTGACTACATGGGAGTCCAACGGCATAGCCATTATCCCAACTGATGGTCCCCCATTTTTCTCTTCTAGATTTTTGTACTCTAGAAAATAATACTATACTTAATAGTTATTTTTTATGTGAAAATATTTATCTCTGTCATCCTCTACTATCCTAAAATTTATAGTAATAACGGCAAATCTATAAACTTTGACCTAAATTTCAGAAGTTAGGCTTCGGTGCAATTCTGCTACCAGATAACTGAACGATCTCGGACTAATCAAACAAGAGAGTGTATGTTAAATGAAGTGAAAGGAAAATAAACAATGGTCATAGTTACTCCAGAGAGTAATCAACAAAATAATACTTGATTGTTTTATCTAAAAGTGTCCTTTTAGTTGAATAACCAATACTATTTTTAAACCACAAGTTCTTCTTTGGAAGTGATATGCAGAATCTTTTAAGTACCAGAGTGATTAATTTTATGTCATGTCATATTTCTCAGCTATTTTATATCATGCTTTTATTTCATGTAATTGTGCATAATTTGTTCATGTATGTGTGGTGCATGTCACGTGTATGTAATAATGTTGTGGTGCTATGGAATTTATTTTTACTTTGAAAATTGGGACTATATCTATGAATAATCTATGTTTTAAATAAAAGCAAAACCAAAAAGTGCCACTTTTCTTTTTAACATGTGTATATTTTTTAAACTTTAGCAGTCCAAACTATATGTTGGAGCAAAGAGAACTGCCAATCCTCCTCACATTTTCGCCATGGCTGACTTAGGATATCAGTCCATGATAACGTATCATTCAGATCAGGTAAGAGAGTCTCACACTCTTAAAATTCTCCCTGTTTATCTCTCGTGTGCCCTCTGAGTTTGCGAGGATAGAGTCTCAACATGGTTTTCTTTTCTCACTGTGCAGTGCATTGTTATTTCTGGGGAAAGTGGTGCTGGAAAGACTGAAAGTGCTCATCTTTTAGTTCAGCAGCTGACAGTGCTTGGAAAGGTATCACTTATTTTTTCTTTGCATTAACAGAAATATTCAGTATATTCAGAAGTTAATATAACTGGTTCAACTAATATTCACTAATTCCCACATTTCATAATGCACAGAAATTATTAAATGCAATTGTTATCTTTTGAGGATTTAAAACGTATCTGTACCAGCAGTTGGCATAATGGCTATGTCTCTGGACTCCCATGTAGCTAACCGCGGTTCAAGTCCCAGACTCGGTGGCTTAAACTCATGCCAGGTGCATGTGCGTGCGTGCCCAAGATTCCAAGAGGAGAATGAAGGTTAAGGGATGTGGTGTAGCCATCCTCCCTGGGGGGTGATTTCTCACTTTTTGTCTCTCTGTCTCTCTCTGTCTTTCTGGTGAGCTCATGTTTCCTATAGCAAAAGCCTCTCAAGAAAAAAAAATGTATCACAACGTATAACAAGTACATAATCTGTTTTAAGAGTATTCTAACTTCTCTCACTCTTATTAGGCAAGTTTTATAAATGTGATTATTCTCTTTTTAGCTCCAATTCATTTACTGAATGCCTCACTCTTATTAGGCAAGTTTTATAAATGTGGTTATTCCTCTCTTTTTAGCTCCATTTCATTTACTGAATGTTTTCTTAACTTTCTCTCCTTTGTCATCAGCAGCAGGTTAAAAGAGAGTAACATGCAAAAATTCAATTTTGTTAATATATTTTATATATATAAATACACACACAAATATGTACACATTAGCAATGATCAATTACAAGTTAAAACTTAAAAGTACCATTTCTAATAACACCAAAAAGAGAATTATGTGCAAAATTTGCATGCTGAAAACTAGAAAAACTTTATTTAAAAAAATGGGACCAGCAGTTAGCGTAATGGCTATGTCGTTGGATTCCTATGTAGCCAACCGCAGTTTGAGTCCTGGACCCGGTGTTTTAAACTCATGCCAGGCGTGTGTGCGTGCATGCCAAGATCCCTAGAGGAAAATGGAAGAGAAGGGATTG
>NW_006159427.1:4201877-4260997 GCF_000334495.1 Tupaia belangeri chinensis
AATATCTTCATTCCCTTAAAAATCTAGTTCACAGTAGCCATGTGGAACCTTGTTCTCAATAATAATAACTCTTTAATTCAACCCCAAAAGTATAATTTATCAAAGGAAAAAGTATATTTTACCAAAATTAAGAATTCCTCTTCTCTGGTTATACTGTAAAGAAAATGAAAACTCAGAAAAAAAATTCACAAGTACATAACTTAAAAAGGACTTGTTTTGTTTTGTTTTGTTTTGGAGAGGTTTTTGCTATAAGGTGCGTGCACTCGCCAGAAAGACAGAGAGAGAGAGAGAGAGAGAGAAAGCAAGAAATCACCCCCCAGGGGGCATGGCCACGCCACAATCCCTTCTCCTCCAGTCTCCTCTCAAGATCTTGGGCACGCACACACACGCGCCCGGCATGAGTTTAAGCCACTGGGTCCGGGACGCGAACCACTGTCTACTACATGGGAGTCCAGAGACATAACCATAACGCTAACTGCTAGTCCCTAAAAAAGGACTTGTTTTTAGAATATGTGAAAAAATCTTAAAATTCAACAGCAAGAAGTCAATTAAGAAATGGACAAAAGATTTGAATAGCTACTTTACCAAAGATGATATGTAGATGGAAAATAAACATGTAGTCATTTGGAAAGTGCAATTTAAAACCAGTTAAACACTTTTTAAATGGCTAAAATTTATTTTTTAATTTGATGATACCAAGTGCTGACAAGGATGTGGAGCAACAGGGATTCTCTTATATTGCTGGTGAAAATGCATATTGGCACAGCAACTTTAGAAATCTGCTGGAGCATTTTTTCCTAAACTATACTTACTAAACAACCCAGCAATCCCACTCCTAGATACTTACCCAAATGAAATGAAAACGTATGCTCATTCAAAATCCTTTGACAAATATTTATAGTGACTTTATTTATAAGCTCCAAGAATTGGAAACAGCCAAGCTGGAGAACTAATAAACTATAGTACATCTGTAGTAGAATATTACTCAGTAACAAAAAAGAAAAGCTATTGATCCAGGCAGTGAATCTCATTGAATGATATTTGGATCAATCTCAAATTCACTTTGCTAAGTCACATAAGCCAGATTTAAAAGGCTATGTACTATGCGATTTAATTTATATGCTATTCTTGTGGTTTTAAAATACAGCATCAGAAATAAATCAAAGATTGTCAAAAGCTTGGGGCAGAGGCAAGGACTGACCACAAAGAATCACAAAACAAATTTTGTGGGGTGATAGAATTATTCTCTATGTAGATTGTAGTGGGTATTACATGATTGTCTAAGTTTGCAAAAACTCTCAGAACTGTGCACTATAAAGGATGAATCTCACTATGTGCAAAGTGTACCTTCGGTTTTAGAAAAAGGGAAGTCAAAAATAGAGACTTTTTGAGATTCTAGGTAAAGCCTTGAAATGAGGTAAGAGAGGAACCACATTTTCTCATTAGGTTAATGGCTAAAAAAAAGTCCAACTCATTTCTGAAATGATGAGGGCGAGAGTTTAATGTCAATTGACTGGTTTAAATCAATGGAATGGTTTTAGTATTTTCTACCAGACGGGTTGGTATGGAATAGAAATGTGTGTTGCTCAGTGGGTTAATAAATCCTCTATCACCCCACCATGGTCCCTCAGGACTGGACGAGTACTAGAGACCAGGAAGGTGGTACTACTCAGGGCCCACCTTAGTCCCTCCCCATCCCCTTACCCATCAACTCCTCTCTCCTGGCTTCTAGGATAAGTACAGTCCTAAGACTTTTTAAAGACACGGAAATAAGATGTAATGTGGAAGCGGAAAGGTAGTAAGGTAGAGCTTACTCTCCTGGCATTGAAGAGTTGAACACCTGAATTCATTTACAAAAGGGCTTTTGTTCTTCTGTCATGATTGTGGGCTGATAAAAGTTCTTATCAACAAACACGTTAACCATTTGTGAATGTGGTTTGTAAATGTCAACAAATCTGTTAATCTAATCTTTGTCTTGTTCTAGATCTAAATATGTGATTCAGTGTTAATTGAGAATGTATGTGTGTGTGTGTGTGTGTGTGTGTGTGTGTGTGCATTTTTTTTTTTTTCAGAATCTATCCTTATCAGGATTTGGTGGATAGAATTTACCTTTGGAATATCTAGTCCTTCAAGCCTTACTTAGCAGCCCACTGCTATTTAATTCAGGTAGAAGTTGTCTAATGTTTCTCATGGGTGCAAGGCCAGACCTAAACATTTTAAAAGAGCCACGTTTACTATGATATGCACTACTCTCTTCTCTCATCATTTTTTGCCTTTTAAAGAAAATACCTAAAGTCCTTCTACAGCCTCTGAATCTCGCTGTGAATGCCCTTGTAACCTACTCAAATTCTAACATAGTCTACTTACAGAATTTCTATAGCTTTTGTTTTTAGAAGTTTTTGCCTTAGGGTGTATGCACTTGCCATAGAGAGAGACAGAGACAGTGAGAGGGAAAGTGAGGAATCGCCTTCTGGGGAGATGGCCATGCTGCAGTCCCTTCTGTTCTATTCTCCTCCTGAGATCTTGGCATGCATGCACATGCACCCAGAGTGAGTTTCAAGCCACCAGCTCTGGGACTTGAACCATGTTCAGCCATGTGGGAGTCCAGCAATGTAACCACTACACCATCTGCTTTAACACAACAGATCTCATGAAGGTAGGTGTATTAAGGTGTCACCCTGAAAATAACCTACTTGAGCTTCTGCCGAGAGGCTGATACCTCCCTAGACCTCTAAGAAGAGGGTAGGAAATATCTTTCTAAAGTTTGGCCATTAATCCAAATAACTCTCTACTCAGTAGAATTTCAAGTAAAGTGGTAAAGAAAATCAACAAAATATAACGCATGTTTGAGGAGAACATCAAATGTGGGGAAGGATAAAGTAGAGGAAAAGTGGGGTTCCATTCCTGCTATCCATACTTCTGAGCTAACAGTGTTCACAGCTCTTTCCTTTCCTCTGCTCTGAATCCGTGCATGGTCTTTATTCTCTTAGTTTCAGGTTTAACAGTATCTATGGAAGCAAGGGCAGCAGTTCAGGCTTTAGGGAAGATCTGGATGGAGACCCAGACAGGTAGAGGAATAACATAATGAGATAACTATTCCATTGTGCATGGACTACTAATAAGCTCTGTTGATGGATCAAACACTGGACAGAATTATATATGAATAGAAAAGTATCATCAAGTATTTTCTCTTTTAAAGGAAGCAAGTGAGTGAATGTACATATGGGAGTTCTGGGGAGAACGGATCAGGATGTGATGTTGGACAAAATACCAGGAATTTGTTCTCATATGTTTATGTCAACATAAAGTGCTTATCAAAGAAGAGACACTTTCTTATATACAAAATAAATGTTTCCATTTTCTTATACCTTGACTTGTTCTCTCTAGGCTAATAATAGAACCCTGCAAGAGAAGATTTTACAAGTGAGCAATCTGGTAGAAGCCTTTGGCAATGCCTGCACTGTTATAAATGACAATTCTAGCCGATTTGGAAAATACTTAGAAATGAAATTTACCTCTTCTGGAGCTGTGGTAGGAGCACAGATTTCTGAATATCTTCTGGAAAAATCTCGAGTTATCCACCAAGCGATGTAAGTTGGTGGCAAATAGCTCCTAAACTCTGGGAAATATAAACAGAGAGCATGTTTGTTTTAATAGTAAAATGCCTTTCTCATTCAAAATTTTGTTGATCACCTACTATGTGCAAGACATGGACAAAAGATCTCTCAGCACAGTCTTACTCTCACAAATGTTAGATCCAATGCAGGACTCAATAAATAACTTAAAAATTATGCTACGAGACAGAAAACTGAAGACCATCACAGAGGTACTAATGGAACAATGAAACGAGTTCTGAAGTAGGAGAGAACACATTACACAAAATTTATGTGAAATTGGCTTAGCAGTAACTAAGATTTCTTAATTTTAAATGCTGGTATCTATAAATAAATCTGTGTTAATTCTATTCTTCCTATGTTTACATACAAGGGAACAAGTAAAATATTCGGGAATGGACTTCATAGTATTGCTTTTAACTGCTAGCTGATTTAAGCCATCAAGACTAGTCATAGAGTATTGATGCTAGGCTAAACGAGTTTCTTTTGGCAGTCTGTAGTTGAATGACGAAATTTCTCTCCTGTCTAATAACTCCAAAACATCTCTGTTATTCTTATGAGGAAACTGTAGTTAGACATTGGATTCATACCATGGTGATCATATTATTTGCCTGCCTACCTACCTACCTAGTTACTTACTTTTAAAGAGTATTTATGTATTTATTCCATGAGTGAGATAGAGAGAAAGAGGGATAGGGAGAATGAGAGCACCCCCACACACAGGATTTTGACACCATGATCCATCTCCAGCCTCAGCCAACTGCAGATCATGGGAGCATGCATGTCCTACACATTCAGGGAAGTCTGTGGGCTTGAACCAGAAACCTTCCCATGTGGGATTGCCTTACAGAGCTTTGCATTTTATCGCTGCACCACTGTCTGGAACTGATGGTTCTATTACTTCTCATTAAGTGACAAGTTAGAATCTTCCCTTTTTTTATGTTGATTTCATACTAAACATACTCTAAACTATTGTAGAATACTAAAATGTCATAAGAAATTCTCAGGAACATAAGCTCGTGCTATGTATTATTGCATCATTATTTAATACAGGCACCTTCAAATTTGCTGTCCTTCAATTCATAGTAAATGGCAGATAAAATTTGCCTGACATTCAGCTTCCGATTTGAGCCCTCAGTGTGGAAAATTATCCTTTGGTCTACCATTCGAAATACATGAGGAATGATTATTAGACAGATATGGATTTGAATTATACACTATATTTTATTGAATGCTCTGGAACATATTAATCTACCCTGGATAAGATATTTAAACCTTAAAGACCCTTAAAGAATCTTGGCTCTGCAGCTTTCTGTGTGTGTGAATTGAAGCTGTTTACTTAACTTCTCTGCACCTGTTTTTCACCTTTAAAATGGAAATAGTCTTAGTACCTACCTACCAATTAAGATCATGATTATATAGTATTTAGCCCAATGAATGGCACTTAGTATGAACCCCGTCATTAAAGCCACTACTACTAGTAGTGCTGATAGTTGTGAAGATTAGAAGTAACATCTAGGGACCAGACGGTGATGCAGCAGTAACACAACTGGGCCCACATGGGAAAGGTCCTAGACTTGTGTCCTGGGACCTCTCTGAGCACGCCAGGTGTGTAGCACACGCCTGCAGTCTGGGCCAGCCGAGACTGGAGATGGATGCAGTGCGAAGACCCTATTGAGGGAATGCCTCTCTATATATCTCGCTCTATCTCTCTGTGTATCAATAACTAAATAAATAAACCTTAAAAGAAATAGTAACTGGGTCAGCAGGAGGTGCGGAATTTAAGGTGGATGGATCCCACATGGTCAGCTGTGCAATTTGAATCCTGGACCCAGCAGCTTAAAAATCACTCCAGTCATGTGTGCACTCATACTCAAAATCCCAAGAGGAAAATGAAGGAGAAGGGATGGTGGCATGGCCATCCCCCTTTCTTCTCGCTTCAGCTAACTTTATCTCTCTGTAGCGAGCACACATACCCTACCACAAACTAAAAAAAAAGAAGAAGAAAAAAAGAATCTGGAAGATTTAATGTGTTTAATAAATGGCAGTTACTATTACCAGTGTGTACCCAGTGTTGAGAACTTAGTGGATCTGCAAAGAGGGACCCCAGAGTCATGTACAGTGTGGTTACATAACTGCTTCTCAAAACTGTTTATTCTGCTCACGTAATCGCGTAAGCCTCTCTTTCAGACCTTGGGGAAGAACTACCTAAGAGTAAGTTAATGATGCTCCGATGAGTCTACCATGTTGCTCAGTGTTGAGGAGCATCGTTTGTAGTGTGTTCTATGGAACTGAATGCCAGAACACCCTTCACATAGAATTCCATGTGACCAGTATCCCCTGGAGTTACTCAGTAAAGCCCTGGGTTCAAAACAATAGAAATAGTTTTGTTAATGCTTAATGAAACAAAATTATGGTTCTATTTAATGTATGCTATGAATTAAGTGAGCTTTGTTTTCCCAGTTGGACTAAGGAACTACTGCAGTTTTATAACATTGACTATTGGGAAAAAGCTTTCTGAGTTCCAAATTCACCATCAGGTTGAAATACCACTCACTTATGATTTGCGCAAAGCTGCCTTATAATTTTTGAGAAAAGAATTTTTTCCATTTTAAAATATCTATCTTTTTTATTTATATCATATTAATTGCGCAAAGCTGCCTTATAATTTTTGAGAAAAGAAATTTTTCCATTTTAAAATATCTTATCTTGGTTATTTATATCATATTAATTGCTTTTTTTAAATTTTACAGAAGCTTTCTGCAACCTTTGAAAATAAAAATACTAGATACATGGTAGAATAATTCTCTTTTTTTTTTTGCTATTGAGTTATTTTTTTAGATTTATTTATTTATTTATTATTGTTCAATTTGATCAGAGAGAGACAGCGGGAAGGAAAGAGAGAGAGAGAGAGCAAGAAAGCATTTTGCCAGGTGTAGAACTCAAACCATGGTCAGCCATGTGAGTGTCTAGCGCCTTAACCACCAAGCCACCTGCCAATCCTAGTAAAATAATTCTTAGTACATATATTTTTAATTATAAATTTAAAGGCACTATATGATCAGAGTACTGAAAGGACGAACAAGCTCAAAGAGTTTAACTGATTTAACTTTACAAAGGTAGAGTGGGAACCTAGAGTGTCTAGTGAGATGGCTGTGTACTAGCAAGGATGAGAAGCCATAGCTACACCTGGACCTCCAGGGCAAAGGAGAGGACCCGCACTGCAGAGCCCAGTCAGAGCTGCAGGTGGGAGCAGGGAGTTGTGCCTTAAAGGAGTGTAGCCCCTGTCAGTCAGTGAGTGAGATCAATAAAGACCCTCCTTCACCCCCAGTCAGTCTCCTCCCTGTGCTTCGTTGGCTGAACCCAACTGGAAGGCAGAGAGCAAGGGAGCCTAGGAGTTGCAGTCCATGGAGGTCAGCCTTGGGGCCCACAGAGCAAGGCAAAGGGTGGAGAAGGGATCTGAGGGGGTGAGAAAACCTGGGAAGATAAGGGTTTTTTAAAACAAATTTGAGAAAATTCCCTTTTTAAGTAAATTAGCTCTTTTTTTGCCTCTGCCTATGTCATTCCATCCCAATCTCTAATGACATTTATTTTTATACTACTTTTCTACTGGTAGTACTCTTACAATTTGTGGCTTAAACCTTGTCCTAAATATAGGTGCTTTTAAGGAAGAAATTTTTTAAAGCTATTTAATTTCAAGAGAATAAACTCATTGAAGGCCATGCTAAGTAATTGTCATAAATATAAATTCTAGCCGTTTGCACTGCAGTTGTCTCCTGTTACCACAGTTTAGTTCAACCAGCCCTGATTGCATTTCCCTCAGATTTCCAGGCTTTCCTAGAATCTAGGGAGACATAGACGAAGCAGCAGACATGGTGTTCTCTACTGTAGAGCAATTTCTGGATGTCAGGCACTACTCAGCACCTTACAGTCATTATCTTTTAATTCTTACAGTCATATGTCAGGGTGTATAGCCTCTTTTTTTTTTTTTTTCCTTTGGAGAGGATTTTTTGCTATAGGACGCGTGTGCTCACCAGACAGACAGAGAGAGACAGAAAGAGAAAAATCACCCCCCAGGGGGGATGGCCACACCGCAATCCCTTCTCCTCCATTCTCCTCTCAGGATCTTGGGCACACATGCACATGCGCCTGGCGTGAGTTTAAGCTGCCGGGTCCAGGACTCGAACCGCTGTCAACTACGTGGGAGTCCAGCAACATAGCTTTCCTAGAATCTAGGGAGACATAGACGAAGCAGCAGACATGGTGTTCTCTACTGTAGAGCAATTTCTGGATGTCAGGCACTACTCAGCACCTTACAGTCATTATCTTTTAATTCTTACAGTCATATGTCAGGGTGTATAGCCTCTTTTTTTTTTTTTTTCCTTTGGAGAGGATTTTTTGCTATAGGACGCGTGTGCTCACCAGACAGACAGAGAGAGACAGAAAGAGAAAAATCACCCCCCAGGGGGGATGGCCACACCGCAATCCCTTCTCCTCCATTCTCCTCTCAGGATCTTGGGCACACATGCACATGCGCCTGGCGTGAGTTTAAGCTGCCGGGTCCAGGACTCGAACCGCTGTCAACTACGTGGGAGTCCAGCAACATAGCCATTACGCTAACTGCTGGTCCCTATAGCCTCTTTTATATATGATCAAACTGAGAGTGAGAGAATTTTAACAAGTCGCCTAACGTCAGAAAGCTAGTCAGTGACTCCGTTGGAGTTTCACCATTATCTCTCTGAGTGATTCCAAAGCCCACATTCATCCATTCATTCACTCATCCATTTGACAAGTGTTGATTGTCTACTGTGTATAAGGCACAGGAGACACAAAACTGAGTCAGACAGGATTCCTGTGGTAAAGCAGCTCACAGTCTCCTGAAGTGCCTGCATCCCTTGACCAAAGCTTACTGGTCACTCACTGGTTTCTTGTCTGTCAGAAGGTAGTTAATGAATTCGTCTGCCAAGGCTGAGCAGGCAAATGGTGAGGGAGGAGAACTGGGTAGACTGAATTCTAGGAGGAAGAAGTCTAAGAGGAGGGAGTTATGATTAAAAATGAGAAATTAAAAACTCTATCTTATGGATTCCCTATAGGGTCTGAAGAATGCAAAGCTTCATTAGTAGCTTTCCAAGCCTTATTGCTGGCCACTTCATTGAAGATTAAAGGACTTTAAATAGATTATTTAAGACACATCCTGGTGAGAAGTTTGCCAGTTTTGAGGGTTTCAGAGGCCTTGGCTTCATAGGTGGTACCTAGGGTCCCAGACAGGTGAACACACAGGAGACAGCCCTGAAGGCCTTCCTGCAGGTGACTGAGTAGAACTCTGACACAGTACTTGGGGATCTACAAGCAGGAGTGGGGTCAAAGTCAGGGAAATATTGTTTGGTAACTTGCTCATATTCCATGGTTGTCCCAGGTGGTCCTGACCTAGAACTGCTGTTCATGTTGGCCTGTGTGAGATACTGCAGTGCCCTGTCTTCTTAAAGTGGGGTTTGGATGTATTGGATCTTTGGAAAAGTCATGACATATTCTATGCAAAAAAATATGCCATGATTTTTCCAATGACCCTATAGTTGGGGCAGGACCCAAAATGGGGAATCTTTGGTGGTGTCTTCTGTTCCTGTTTCTTTAACTCTGATCGTTTATCTGTTGAAAGTCAGTCTATTCCCATAGCATCTCCAGGTACTGTCAAACTACAGTGCTCAGTAAATGTAAACTGATCATTACAGAGAAATCCACTAATTTCGTGTGACTGCATTTATGAGTCACTTCACTAATTGTACATTACATCATTTAAGTGTTAAAGATGTGACACATAGAGCAATCAGTGTTATTTCATTAGAACAAAGCAAACCAAATTATATGCTGTGCCAGTCTTAGAGAAGCTTCGTAATTTTGTGTCAGAAGAGACAAGAGCTAAACTAAACTGGTTATGTTCCAACCTTGCTCATATACAATGTCCGTGTTAGTCGAAGTGTCTGGTGGCTGCAACTGACAAATGGGGGTGTAGAAAATGCAGACATGGCCAGTTCTGAAGAAGGATGCTCAGGCCACACTTTAGCCTCTGAGCCTGCAGACCACCTCTGTTATTGAAACCCTCACCTTTTTCTGTTCCTTAATTGGATTTTTCTGGTTCCTCTACCTCTCTGAATTTTTCTCCTCTGGCTTTGATTTGAGGGTTTTTCCTTTATATACTCTCTTGCATGGCAGTTTCTTCCAACATCATGCTTTCAGCAGATAGCTCTATGTTACTAACATCCAAAGACATACTTCTCATTTTCTCTTAAGTTCACTTTCCATTTCCCAATGAGTAAATATTCTGCTGCCTTCTCAAGGTCAACTGTATGTGTATTCCAAATCTGTGTCTTTTTCTATAGTTCTTTCTTTTGAAATAGAAAGCCTTTGACTCTCCTCTGACCTTTCATGTCAATGCTTCTGGAGAGGTTCTGAGCTCTCTTTCCCAAAAAAAACATCTGAAAGATTTTAATTTCCTGGACACTTTAACTCTCTTCTAAGGCTTGGTGATATGTTTTCCTGGGCCCAGTGAAGCATCTCAACCCAGAATGCATCCTTGTCAATAGCACTGTCACTTTTCTCTTTTGAAAATGTATGAAGGGGGGCTGGCAGGTGACGTGGTGGTTGAGGCACTGGACTCCCACATGCCAACCACGGTTCAAGTCCTGGACTTGGCAACTTGCTGTCCCACTTTTCCTCTCTCTGATCAAATTTAAAAATAATAATAAATAAAATTAAATAAGTAATTCTTTAAAAAAAAAAGAAAATGTAAGGAATAACAGAGGCCTTCATTACTCACTTTATCAAGTTCTATGCTCTCATATGAACTATTTTTATCTGTTAACTTTCAGGAAGAACTAAATGGAATATCTTCTTTTTGGAGAGGTTTTTGCTATAAGGCGTGTGCGCTCGCCAGACAGACAGAGAGAGACAGAGAGACAGAAAGTGAGAAATCACCCCCCGGGGGGGATGGCCACGCCGCAGTCCCTTCTCCTCCATTCTCCTCTCAGGATCTTGGGCACGCACGCACACGCGCCCGGCATGAGTTTAAGCCACCAGGTCTGGGACACGAACCACGGTCGACTACATGGGAGTCCAGTGACATAGCCATTACACTATCTGCTGGTCCCCTAAATGGAATGTCTTAAATAGCTATTGGTATAACACAAAGATCAAACCTTTAGCCATGTTATTTTAAACCTACCTAAATTGCATGTTGGTGACCTTAGTGAGCCTGTCTAAACATTATTCTCATAATGGCTTTTGCCAGAACCTTGAACCAAAACTAGAGATTATTAAATAAAGCCACAGATGTTCTAAAACTCCAAACATACATCCCGGGAAAAGTAAAGATATATGGATATTCCTGAGTTCCCTTTGATACTGAGGAAAATGTCTGTGAACTGAAAGAATATGCAATTTTCAAGAGACAAGGGACAGGCCTTCAGAAAAAGACTCTTCCATGGCTCCTGAGAACCAGTGATTTCAGGGAAAAAAGAGAAATGAAGATTTTCTACCAATAATTCAGCCTCCAGTCCACAAACTCAAGTGGTAGGGAGTCTTTCTAGCCTTCTCTCTGTCTCTGTCTCTGTCTCTCTATGCCTCTGTCTTCTCATTATTTTCGTAATTTTCCCTTTTAAAAAAATTTTAAGATAAAGTATCCTCTTGCTTTTGGCCCCACCTTTTTCTTGCTAATAATCCCCTTTCCCTTGCTCATCCAGAAGAGGCAAAGAACAGGCCTTCAGAAGAATCCTGTATGGCTCCTGAGAACCAGTAATTTCATGCAACATGTTTTTTTATTTTTTACTTTTTAAAATAAAATTTTGGGGGGGTTGTTTTTTTATTATTTTCCTTCTTTTCTCTGTTTTGTTCTTTTGTTTTTCTTTTTTTCCTCTCTCTCTGTTTCCTTTTCATTTTTTAATAATCTCATTGTGCTTCTCCTCAATCTCCATTCTCTTTGCTTCTAGATGAATCTAAGGGAACCATAGACAAATATCTAAGTACTATTAGGGTTAACATATTCCTCAATATCCACTGAATCTGCTACATAAAGGAATTAGAATGAATGGTAAAGGGATTCCAGGTCACTTCCTTCTGCATGCTCCTGAATGCTCAGATTGAACTTCAAGAATTAGGAAGAAATGCACCATCCATCAGATGACTAGAAATCACTGCAGGGCAACAAGAATATGAGAAAGCCAGAAAATACTTCTGCTCCAAGGGAAAAGAATAACTGTTATTCATCCACAGACAGTTCAATAGAAGTCATGGAAATGTCTGATAAAGAATTTAGGATATTCATAACGATGAAGCTAACAGAGATAGAAGAGAAAAGAGACAATGACCTGCAGAAGAGGCAGGAGAAAGGAGCTGACGAGTTCCAGGAGATGAGGAAATTCTTGCAAGGTCTAAAAGAGGAATTAAACACTTTTAAAAAGAATCAAATGGACCTGTTAGGGATGAAGACTATAATACAGGAAGTAAAAATCTCCCTTGAAAGTATTAAAAGCAGACTAAGTCATACAGAAAATAGAATCTCAGACATAGAAGAGAAAATTGGTGGCCTAAAAAAACCCACCACGAAGACTGAGAAAATTGCCCAAAAGAATAAGAATAACATACGAGAAATACTAGATACCATCAAGCATCCAAACTTACAGATAATTGGCATCCCAGAAGGTGAAGAGACTCTTAAGGGCATTGATAATCTATTCCATGAAATTCTGCAAGAAAACTTTCCAAACCCAGAGAAGCACTCAAAGATCCAGAAAGAGTGGGGAAATATATTCAAAATATTAAGGGAAAAGAAACTTCAACCAAGAATACTGTACCTGGCAAGATTATCTTTCATATGGGAAGTAAAGACAAGAATATTCTCAGATAAACAAAACCTGAAAGAATTTACCAACACCAGACCAGCTCTCCAAGAAGTTCTCAAGGGAGTGCTATACCAGGAAAATTAAATACAGGCACACAGAAATAAGAGTTCAAAAACTAAGAAAATGGCTAGCTTAATCATAGAGACAAGTCTGGAATTGAATATTATATCCCAGAATTTAATTGGGAAGATCAAGCCACAACAGAAGATAGATAAGTACATGAGACTGAACTGGTGATATAGCATTTTACGACTTTTGACTAAAACTGCTGATTTTCTTCTAGGCTTTGTTTTCCGGTTTTAAGGATTTTTGTCTTGTCTTGAGTTGTCAATAGGTTCATGTACCTACTATTTGAACAGAATCCTAAACTGTTTCCTGGCTTTAAGTTTTAAGCAAAGTTCCTTAGCATTTCTTTTATTTATTAAAGTTAAAGCTGCTTTTCTTGAAATTATCAGCTGAACTTACTATTGAAAATAGTTATATTATATAATAAATTGTGTGATCAATAAAATGTGGGGGGAAAAGGAATGGAAAACAACTGTAGACACCAGAGATAGTGTGGGAGGAGGGTGGGAAAGGGCAGAGGGTCAGAAATAGGGGTAAATATATATATATATATGAAACTAGAAATGGAAAATTATTGATGATAACAAGCATGATTAAGCCACTGTGCAGTATATTCTGGATGGGAAATCACATTTTGTATGCTGTGACAATGCTTAGGGAATGAATGTAAATTAATTAATTAAAAAATGTTTTGGAAAGAAAAATCTCATGGAAAACTATGTAATGGGCAAACTATGTATAAATTTCAAAAAGTTTTGTACCAAAATAAATGCATACTTTAATTGTAAAATGAATAAATGAATAAATAAATAAACAAAGTTAAGTAAATAAATAAGTAAATAAAGAATATGCAATCTCCAAAAAGAGCAATGGTAAAATTTTCATCTCCACTGGGATTATACTGCATGATATACAGGAAGTGGAGAAGACTAGGAAATATTTTAAATTCCTTATCTTTTAAATAAAACAATTTGTATAGAGTGAAACATTCATAAAGTATTTTTCTCTGTTCCATGTACTCCATATGGAAAAGCATTCAAAGGCTTCCTGTTCAAGTAAAGTATCAGCTTAAGAATAAACAATTCCTTTTCTAGAAAGAGTTCATTGCCCCTCCCCACCAAGTTTACTATTAAAGCCTGTGAAGGGTTGAGGGAAGGGAGCAGGGTAAGAGGAGACACAGTTGTCTCAGAGTTTCCATGTGGGGTGTATTGAGGAAGCAGGGCCCAGAGCACAGTTGAAACCCCTGCCATGGGTGCAAGGAGGAGAGTATCCACAGTGGCAGTTCAGTCTCCTGAACCAACCCTATGGTAACAGTCAAAGCTTCATGATGGGATGAGTTTTATACTAGCCGAAGTAAGAATAATCCTAGAAAGAAGTGCATGCAGCAAGGTTTAGGGTTTGGGTTGTTATAGCTAGTTTGACCTTTGTATGAGAGCCCTTCCCTGCCTGACCTGCAGCTTGTGACCCTGGTGTTAATGGAGTGTATCCAAGTGAGGATTTAGGACCATCTGCGCCCCAGTGTGCATTGAGAGATGAAAGGAGGAAATGTCACAGAGAGGTACAGGCCCCAGGGTCTCCCAAACGACTACCAGGCCATCACGCATGGCAATAAAGCAAAGCAGTGGAGACAGGGAAAGTATAAAGCAGGAGGCTCATCCTCCTCTGTTTCAGAAGAGAACCTGAAAGTGTGATCTGTCTCAGGAGCCCTTCGGAGCTAAAGGTAGGCATGAGAAAGTAGAGTGGGACCCTGAGGTCCCAGCGATTATGGTGTGGGACATCCTGAGCCACTCACCTATTGTGATCCATGTGCCCTTAATTGTACTATTCCAGCATTTGTGGAATGCTCTCTACACTTAGAACCACAGGCTCGTGGAATTTAGGATTTATAAGAAAGGGAGTCCTCACACAAGTTAGAGAACTGAGTCTCAGAAACATAATATAAGATGAAAGCTGTGGGCTTTGGGATCGGCTCCATAGCCTAGTGGTTAGGTGAGCTGGATCCCACAGGGTCAACCGTGGTTTGAATCGTAGCCCCCAGTGACTTTAAAAATATGCTAGGTGCATGCCCCAAATCCTGACAGGATGGGGAAATGGAAAAGAAGGTATTGTGGTATGATCACACATCACTGAGGGGCGTTCTCTCTCTCGCTCCTTCTCTGTCTCTGTCTCTGTCTCTGTCTCTCTCTCTCTCTGGCAAGTACATGTGTCCAGTGGCAATTAAAAAAGAAAAAGACATGGCTTTGGTGTTAAATAGACCTCGTTTGAATCCAGCATAGTCACCACCTCTGTGACTTTGGGGGAGACTGGTAGCTCTAAGCCTCAGTTTTCTTGTAACTAAAATAGGGAAACCATGTGTACCGCAGAGGGTATGGGAGTAAACAAGGCGATATACTCATCGCCGTCTGGTGTGCTGTATATTATTTGTTTTGGTTGTGTTTGTTTTCTTTCTTTGTTTCTGTCTGCTTCCACTGGCATAAACTCCAAGAAGTCAGGGAGTTTTGACTGTTTTGTCCCTGCTCTAGACCCAGTGCCTAGAGCAATGCTTGGAAGTCACTCAAAAATATACATTGAATAATTCATATAAAGTGCTTATTATGGCATCTGGAATGTAATGACAGTGGTTGTCGAGAATAATGACAACAATAACAAACACAGAAACCCGAAATGCCATATTCAGAGAAGCCCAACGTGAACACTCACAGTTGTTCTAATAATTATGTTGCCAAGTAATTTTAACAATTAATAAGTATTCTCACTAACTACATTATTTAAAATGTCTTTTCTTTTCAGTGGAGAGAAAAATTTTCATATTTTTTACTACATTTATGCTGGTTTAGCAGAAAAGAAGAAGCTAGCTCATTACAAATTGCCTGAGAATAAGCCTCCCAGGTAATCTACCAGGTTGTAATTTTATAAACATACTTCAGTTTTTCACTTACCTTTAGATTTTTACCTTTCCTTTCATATTTTTTTCAGGTATCTACAAAATGACCACCTCAGAACAGTACAGGACATGATGAATAATAGTTTCTATAAATCCCAGTATGAATTAATTGAGCAGTGCTTCAAAGTCATAGGTTTTACAATGGAGGTAAGTAGGAAAGACATTTGAACCTCTTTAGATTGTATCTTTTTATCATGAATAATGGTAACAGCATTTATCGCATGACAAATACATGTCAGATACTGTACTGAGTGTTTTACATGGACCGAAACAACCTTATGAAATTACTAGAAATATGTTATTTACCTTATACACAAACAAACAGTGACCTCGAGATATACCTGAATTTGATTTTGTTCTTTTTTAAGTATTTGCCTGAGGGTGCATACACTCCCCAAGAGATGTGGAGAAACAGAGAGAGGGAAAGTGTGAAAGCATGCCCCCCATAGAGAGAGGGAAAGTGAGAAAGCATGCCCCCCCTGGGAATGGAATACCACAACCCCTTCTTACCCATCTCCTCCTCTTTTCAGGAATTGCTGGGCATGCACACATATGTGCCCAATGTGTTTCTCAAGCCACTAGGTCCGGGACTTCTTGAACCACAGTTTCTGCCATGTGGAATCCAGCTGCCTTAACCACCTTGCCATGGGCTAGCCCTGATTTTGTTCTTAATAATTTTAGTAATACTTAAATCATATATATATATATGTATATATATACATATATATATTACATTAGTACATATATGTACATACATATATATACAACACATGTATATATGAGATTTTGCTTAAGTACATAAATGTGATCATGTTGCATGTTCTCTTTTAATCCAGTCTTTTTCAAAGTTTATTTCTTTCTTTCATGGATGATAGACAGGGAGAGGCAAAGAGACAGCACCACCACCAAGATCATGATGCCGCGATCCACTCCCAGCTTCAGCAAGCTCCGCACCATGGGCACATATGTACCCAGTGTGTTCAGGAGGTCCCCAGACTTGAACCAGGAACTTTCCCATGTGCACTGCCTCACAGAGTGTCATATTATGTCACTTCACCACTATCTGACCCCCAGAGCAGTCTTCTTTTATCAACTTTATTAAGAATTCATTCATATACCATATGAGTCATTCATTTAAAGTGTACATTTCACTGACTTTTTGTATATTCACCATACTGTATATTCATCAACACAATCATTTTTAGAATATATTCATGTTCTACCCACCCCCTCAAAATATAAACATGATAGCAATTAAGAGTTATTCTACATTCCTACCTCACACTACTTCCTATTACTAGGTCTGTTTGTGGTGCATTTTTAAATAAATGGATGTTATAACATGGGATCCTTTGTTACTGGTTTCTCTCACATTGCATGTTTTCAAGATTTATCCACTTTGTAGCATGTATCAGTACTTCATTTCTATTTATTTTTTAACATTCCATTTTATGGATATAAATGGAACATTATTTATCTGCTCATTAGTTGATGGACATTTGGATCAGAACCACTTTTAGCTATTATGAATAAACCTACTATTTCCATTCATGTAGAAGTTTCTATACATTGTAAGGGTTCATTTTTGTTTGGTGTATGCCTAGGAGTGGAATTGATGAATCATAGGGTAACTCTGTTAATCTTTCCTGGAACTCCCAGACTGTTTTCCAAAGTGGTTGCACCATTTTACATTCCCACCATCACTATATGAAAGTTCCAGTTTCTCCACATCTTTACCAACACTTACACTGTCTTTTTTTATTACAGTTGTCCCAGTTAATGTGAAGTACTATCTCATGATGGTTTGGGGATTACATTACCCTAGTGGATTATGATGCTGAACTACTTTTTATGCACTTGTTCATTTGTATATCTTCTTCAGAGAAATGTCTACTCAACTCCTTGCCTGTGTTTAAATTGGCTTAGTTGTCTTTTTATTATTGAGATGTAAGAATTCTTTATATTCTAGGTACTAGCCCCTTATCAGATACATGATGCCAGAAAGACAGAGAGAAATAGAGAGAAAGTGAGAAATCACTCCCAGGGGATGGCCACACCACAGTCCACTCTCTTCCATTCCCCTCTCAGGATTTTGGGCACACACATACACATGTCCATCATGAGTTCCAAGCCACTGGGTCTGGGACTCAAACTAGCTATGTGGGAGTCCAGTGCTTTAGCCAGCATACCACCTGCTGGCCCCCTTTTTACTTGTGTTGTCCTTTGAAGCTCAAATTTTGTAAAATGTGTAATGTCTAATTTTTCTGTTTTTCCTTCTGTGGCTCATGATTTTGGAGTCACATATAAGAAGCCATTGCCTAATACTAAGTCACAAAGACTTAAGCCCAAGCTTTCTTCTCAGAGTTGTATAGTTTTAGCTCTTACATTTAGGTCATTGTTCCATTTTGAGTTAAGTTTTTATATGATGTAAAGTATGAGTCCAGCTTCTTTCACTTGTAAATATCTAATGTACCAGCACCACTTGTTGAAAAGACTATTCTTTGTCTACTGAATGTTCTTGGTTTTCTTGTCAAAATTAATCGACTGAAAATGTATAGGTTTACTTCTAAACTCTCAATTCTTTTCCATTGATCTATATGTCTATCCTTATACCAGGAGCACATTTGATTCATGTAGCTGTGTAGTAAGTTTGAAATTGAGAAATGGTAGTCCTTCAACTTTGTTCTTTTTCATTTCTTTCTCTCTTTTTTTTTTAAGATTGTTTTGGTTCTTCTAGGTCTTTTGAAGGTTTGTATGAATTTGAGGATTAGCATTTCAATTTTTAGTACCATTTTTTTAAAACTTCCTTTTTGTTCAGCTCTCTACTTCTTATCTCCCCCCCCCTTTCATCCACGTCTGCTCTCTTTCTCTTCCCCCAGCTAATGGAGATTAACCCAGTCTCTATAGTCTAATATTCCAAATGTATTACTCTGCTCCTCAAGTCCTCCTAAAGTAGACATAAAGACAGACAGAAACACGTACACATAAACACACACATTCTCTCTCACACACAAGTATGTACATGTAGATATGTATCTTCAAAGGTGGTCCTCATTCCATTAACATAGGATTATAGTATGCACACTCTTCTATGTCTGGTTTTCCTTAATCATCATTGTCTGTGAAAAATCCTTTCACATCACCTAACATAGCAACCAAATCAGTCCTCTTAAAGAAAACATAATGTCCCTGGTGCTTGCTACCATAATTAGTCAGTCATTCAGCCTGGACATTTAGCTGTTAATGTTTCTAAATTATTGCCACCAGGGTTGTTTTTCCTATAGAATAGGTCTATTGGGATTGCGTGGTCAAAAAGTATATATATTTTAAATTTGAATACAATGTCAGGATTGCCTCCCAATAATTCTATAAAACTTAACACTTCCACAAGTCATGTACATGAGTGCCCTTCTCCCATTCAATCCTACCTTCACTGTATTGTAGCTTTTTAAATATGTGCTAATCTGATGGGTGAAAAGTGACATCTCAAGTTTGCCTATCCTTGAATGATAGTATATCTGAACACAGTTCCATTTATTTCTCAGCTGTTTGGGTTTTCTCATTTATAAATCATGTATTTATATGTGTTGCCCTTTTATTTTAACTATATATGTGCTTTATGTCAATTTGTATATATTCACTGAATATTTATAAACCTTTTTTAGCATTTGTATTATAAGTATTTCTTGATGTATGACTTAGTTACCTTTTGTCCTATCATTTACCATAGAAAATCAGTTTTTCATTTTTACATACTGAAACAAGTTAGTCTTCTTGTTTATAACATCTATGTTCTAGTCTTGGTTAAAAAGGTACCCCCCCACCTCCAGATTATATGCATAATTTCTCAGATTTTCTTGAAAGCTTGAAAAATATATTTGTCTTTAATCCATTTACAGTTTATTTTATGGTACCAAATGAAGACTAACTTCCATTTTCTTCCAGAAGGAATGCCAGTTATGCCATCACTATTAGTCAGTACTCTTCCACTGGGTTGACTTAGCATGTGTTATCAAGACATTATATGACTCGGAAACTATTTCTAATATCTCTCAATTTATGTTTCCTACTGGTATAGCAATATTCTGTTGACTTGGTTACATTGGTTTAAACACTGTATTTTTCTAGTAAGACCAGTCTTGCTTTGACTTTCTTCTTTTACATATTTTTCTTAGCTATTTTCTTGTATTTACTTGTCCACATTCATGTTTTTAAATCAATTCATCCAGTTTTCAGAACCCCTATTGAAATTTTTATTAGGATTTTATTAAATTTTTCTCTTGGGGTCAGCAGGTAACATAGAGGTTAAAGGCTCTGGATCCCACATGGACAGCTTTGTGGTTCAAGTTCAGAATCCAGCAGCCTGAAAATCATACCTCTGTTATATAGTCATTTCATGTGTGTGTGTGTGTGTGTGTGTGTGTAACTTAGAGCATGTTGATGGAAATAACCAACTTTGTAGAAATAGTAATTAATGTGATTTATTAGTAAGCACCAAATTGAGTGACCACGCACAGAGAAAGACAAGCATGTCTCTTGGGGGTACTGAGAGATGATTTTTTAAAATACAGTTTTGATGGCGGGAGAGTTGTTAATCAGCATACAGTCTTTTATGCTGGTCTGACCCTAAAAGGTGGGACATCTGGAAGCGGAGGCTTATAGGTTATAGGTGAGTTGGAAATTACTAGATTAGTAATTGGTTAAAGAAAATTAAAAGTCTCTGTTTTTGAAAGAAATTAGCAGAATGTTATGTTTTACTCTAAGAGAAAAAAATGCTTATTATGTATCATAAAAACACTGAGACAGGCTGTAGCATCTCACTATCAATAGCCTGTTAATGTTTGCAGTTTGTAGGTGCGACTCTTCCAGGACCCTGGAAACAATCTTGGAATAGGAAAGTCAGAGTTTTGTAATTTTACGAAAGGGTTTTTATATATGACAAGTTGGATAGAATTTGAAGAAAGTATTATATGTTTTCCTAAAAGTTCATCAATAGTTATTTTCACCTGTATTAAAACAAGGGTTTGGGGGACCAGCAGTTAGTGTAATGGCTATGTCGCTGGACTCCCACGTAGTTGACCACGGTTCAAGTCCTAGACCCGGCGGCTTAAACTCACGCCGGGCGCATGTGCGTGCATGCCCAAGATCCCAAGAGGAGAATGGAGGAGAAGGGATTGCGGCGTGGCCATCCCCCCGGGGGGTGATTTCTCACTTTCTATCTCTCTGTCTCTCTCTTTCTGGCGAGTGCACATTCCCTCAGGTGAAAACCTCTCAAAAAAACAAAAACAAAAAACAAGGGTTTGGGACCAGCAGTTGGCATAATGGCTATGTCGCTAAACTCCCATGTAGTCAACAGTCTGAGTGCCGGCCCCGGTGGCTTAAACTCACGCCAGGCACATGTGTGTGCATGCCCAAAATCCCTAGAGGAGAATGGAGGAGAAGGGTTTGCAGTGTGGCCATCCCCACTGGGGGGTGATTTCTTACTTTCTATCTCTCTGTCTCTCTCTGTCTTTCTGGTGAACACACGCACCCTATAGCAAAAACCTCTCCAAAAATAAAAAATAAAAACAATTTTTTTAAGTATACATCTGCTTACAGTATAATACAATTATGCTGCAGGAAGTTTCTTTATAGCTTGATAACTTGCCTATGAAAACACATTTTTATGCTTTATGTTTATATTTATTAAACACTAAACCTTACAAGATTAAACTTTTTAACTATATAATTTTCTATAATTGATATTTAAATATTTTGATTATCAGCTTAGGTAATGTGACCTATGATCCTGTTTTGATCAAATGTTATAAGTTTTCTGACATCTTTGACATGCCTTTTCAAGATCAAATTCTAAATTAAGCATTTTTTACCTAAAATTTGAGTTTTGAGTTTTCCAGTTGAGCTCCTGGAAAATCTCAAAGGCTGCATCTCTCATTTTTGTAGAGTCTTATCTGACCTATGTCTCTGTCCTATTGGGATTTGGGGCACCAGACAGTGCTTCAACAGCAGTTGGCCATGTGGGATTTAGCTCCCTTAACCAGTAGGCTAAGAGACCAGCCCTTAGTTTTATTTTTATATTTAATTAGTCATTTGGTTTCTTATTCTTGTCTTAAGGAGAATACTTGTTTCCTCCGTTTCTTCATTTTTCTTATTTAATAAGGAAGGCACTTAAGGCTAACTGATAAATATTTCCTTCTGTCCCAGAGGTTGTACTTTAAAATGTTTGTAACTAAGTATCTTAGTAAGTAAGGACTCCTGACAGCTTTTAGAGAAGCTTTCAAGCTCTGATCTTAGGAGTTTACTGTTTGCTAGGTTGATTCAGATCCTGTGATAAAAGAAAATGTCACTCAGGATGTAAATGAGGTTTTTAGATGCACTCTTTCAGAAAAGTAATGTGCAATTTGTTGAATTTTATTACATTTTTACTCCTGAAGCTTTAAACAGTTAATGTGTCTGCTTAAGATGTATACCAAGTTTCTTGGGTTATCAGATCTCTACTGAGATCTCTACTAGGAGCTTTAGCTAGGGAAAAAATAATAATAATAAAGGAGAAGAAGAAAATGAAAAGAAAGAAAGAAAAAATTCTAAAAAGCTTTAGAAAAATTTTACCCATGGGATATAAAATGAAGGGATGCTGGGAACCAGCAGTTAGCGTAATGGCTATGTCGCTGGACTCCCACGTAGTCAACTGCAGTTTGCATCCCGGACCCGGTGACTTAAAACTCACGCCGGGCATGTGTGCGTGCGTGCCCAAGATTCCGAGAGGAGAATGGAGGAGAAGGGATTGCGGCGTAACCATCCCCCCTAGGGGGTGATTTCTCGCTTTCTGTCTCTAAGTCTCTCTTTGTCTGTCTGGCGAGCGCACGCGCCCTATAGTGGAAAACCTCTCCAAAAGAAAAAAAAAAGGGGGGGAGATGCTGATAGAAATGTAACTTTACAAAAATAATTCAAATTATGTCCATTGAAGTTACTGACTCTAATCACTTTGAGCTAGCATTTAAGATGCTGTTAGCTCCAGTCTAATATGGTAGGTTATCAACAACAGTCTTCATTCTGTGATCCAATGGCTTACAAGAAAGTATTTCTAAAGATCTTCCTAGCATAGAGAAAAATTTGCTGCTACATGCATTTCCTCCGAATATGGAGCACCTGCTGTAGGCACTTTCCCAGTCTCGCCTTCTCTTTTAAGGCAAGGAGCTTTTGGCTTTGGCGGTGGTGTCCTTGCTGCAGGCCAGCTGTGGAAAGCCTCCCAAGATCTTGCCCCATAGGATTGCAGTGTGATCTCTGCCAGCTGAGGGAGGTTGGAGGAGGAGGCATAAATGGCTTTTTTAAAGTATTATTATTTGAAATTAAGGCTATGCCTTAGAAGGGAAAGTTTGGGTAAATCTAGGGTCATCTTTGTTGATCGGGGTCCTGGAGATCTTCCATGATCCATCTCTCCAAAGCTAACTTTATAGTCCAGCGATGTTCCAAATAGATATTTGATAAAGCAAGAATACCTACATTCAAATGGACTGCCATTTATTTAGCTGAGAACTATTTTAATAAGAACTTTTGTAAAAAGAGATTGTGCGATCCCTCTGAAAATGGAAAAAATAGAAAAATGATCAAATTGGCTGCTCTAACTGAAGAAACAAGAAATCGAAATGACTATGAAATATACTTTGTTAGATTCAACTTAGAAACCATACAGTATCTGTAAGAGTGAATATTCAAGATATATCATAGTTGAAGAAATGGTTTTTGTGAAACTTTTAGCATAAGATTTTCTAGTGTGGCCTTTCTCCATTGCCAAGAGGAATTTGATTTGATGGGGAGACTCCTATCTGGCTGTTTTTACAGCTGTAGTATTTAGAGTTCCACCTTGAGCTCTGAATGAACATCACTACTCTGTTTCTAGAGGGTCAGGTAGGTGAGAGGCAGGTTGAGAAGCCAGAGGGGAGCTGGAAAATTGTTTTCAGGACCAGTCAAGGAGAATTAACTTCTCTTGGAACAAGAAGAAGAATTATTACTATGAATCTTCCAAAGAGATCTCAGCTTTTGCCAGAACGTTGTGAGTTATAAGGACAAGAGGAAAGCTGTGTGCTAGTCTCAATGGCAAGCCAAGGTTGAGTGCATCTTTCGGTCAATTCTTTATTCACAGGAAGTTCAACCGAATCTGAATAACTTGTTGGTTTCGAAGTACAGGCTTCAGGGTCCAGCCTGTGGCATGGTGGTTAAGGCAGATGGATGCTACATAGCTGTGTGGATCAAGCTCCAGACCTGGCAAGTTGAGAAACAGGCTGGGTGCATGTGCCTGCATGGCCAGAATCCCAAAAGGAGGGAGAGATGGAGGAAGAAAAAGGGTTGTGACTTGACCACGCCCCCTGGGGGTGCTTTTGCCTCCTTTCTCTCTCTCTCTCTCTCTCTCTTCCCCCCCCCCACCACTTTCTCTTTCTGTCCCTCTCTGGTGAGCACATGAGCACTCTGGCAAATTACAAAAAGAAAAAGTACAGGTTCCATCTTGACCACCTTCATTTCTGAATGATGCATTCTCTGTTCTGATTCAAGAGCTCTACCGGGAACTTTGGCCGGCATCTCAGGCTGTCCACTCTGTAACTACTACATTGTAGCTGTAATCTGGGAACCCGATGGTTCTGTGGTCTCTAAGGCAGAAAGAAGATGACCAGGGCCCTACTCTCTATTGACCATTAAATAGCATTTAAGATGTAAAATGAAACAAAAGTCCATTCGTGTTTAATAAGAGTTCTCTGAAGAGTTTTGAAGAAGCTTGCAGACTACTCTTAGCTATACTTTGTTATTGTGAAGGACTTTCTTCCAATGAGCTAGTGCCTGCTTCTTAAAAGTGGCCAGTAGGTGAATCCCATCCCCTTATGCCTACCCCTGCCAGAAAAAGCAGCAGCAAAATTGGCAAGATGACTAGATTGATGTAGTAGGACAGACAAGTTTGCTTAACCAGTAACACCCTTTGCTTAAGAGTTGAGACAAAGGTGATGAGAATTGAGTAGGAGCTGAACGACTAAGATCACTAAGCAGAGAACTACCACGCATATGGTGGTTCAGGTGCAGCCTTGTACCTTCCACAGGGTCTGGGTGTTGGACGCTGCATCCCGCTCAGATTGGTGCTGATGACCTTGCCTGTCTTTGGGGAATAAGGTCTGAATTGTAGCATCTAGAGTCAGAGATGACCCTGATACATTTAGGGAAAATAGGTATTTTTATTTCTAGTAAAATAAATGTGTTTGTAATGGCTTCAGCTCTGGGAAAGGACCTGTCCGACTCAGAGGAACTGAGTTGTTGCAGCACTCCAGGTAATATGAGCCCCTACCCAGAGACTGCAGACAAGCTCTGGAAGTCACCAGGGTAATCCCACATGCCACCTGTACCATACACTGTGCCATTCTTATGCTGTAATTCTGATGTCTCAGGCCACCTTGAAGTCTTCTTCTCTTGTTCTGGCTGTAGGGTCTAAGATATTGTCTTCTTCTGAGTGTTTCAGCACTATGTACACCCTGAGTTAGTGCATCAGGAGTGAATATACTTGCTTTCTAGCCAACATGATATTATTAGCTTAACTTTATTCCTAACCCTACCCTTTACTTGGCAAGACCACTGCTGGGTACACCTTCATCACTTCTACAAGCCAAAATTCATATTTAGATCTGGCTCCTCCCCTTCCCCTGTGTCACCTCCGCCTCCTGGTACTCTCCCTCTCCTGGTCCTTATTCCTCTGGTGGCTTGTGCTCTAGAGAGAGACAGGCTAATTTAATCACCCAGTGTATCCCGGCTTTTGAGGTAGAGCTGCTTTAGTTGGCATGCAGTGATTAAAAGAAAAGGCGATGTCTACCTTTTTCCCCAATCCTTAGTCATAAAATCCATGTTGCTAGTGGTAGATGTCCTTGTGGCCGGTGGTTTATCCTTTTTGGGAGCCTGGTGAAGGCAAAATGAGAGAGGCTTATGGAATCTCAGAGCATCCTCCAGACTAGAAGGATATTGTACATCAACCAGAGCAGCCCCTGGGTGTGATAGGGCCTAGGCCTCTTTGTAGTTCTTTCTGCTGCCTTTTTCATCAGAAGAGCTGATCTGGGGGCCAGCAGGTGGCATGGTGGTTAAGGACGCTGGACTCCCACATGGCCAACCATGGTTCAAGTCCTGGACCTGGAGGCTTGCTCTCTCACGTTCCCACTCTCTCCTTCTCTCTTGCTCTGTCCCTCTCTGGTCAAAAGAAAAAAATGAAATAAATGAATGAATAAATAAAAAACAAAATAATTCTTTAAAAAAAAAAAAAGAGCTAACCTGTTTTTTACTGGTTCACTCCCCCAGAGCTTGCTATCTTAGCAGCAAGGAATCATTTTTAATTGGTTTGTTTACCTCTAAGTCCCACTCATTAGAGGCAATGTTTCACTTCTGTTTGACTCAACTACTTTCTCTTGCTTGGTAGAGCAATGTTTACTAGCATTAAAATGAATCCAGTCTTGCATCTACTAACAAATACAATTCATTTCAAGCTGCGTAGTCTAAATGAAAACTTGTTTCATGTTTATTAAACATCTAAATATATAGCTTAGGATAAAGGGCAATATAAGATCAGTCTCTGGAGCCGAAGCATAACCAGTGCTAGATATTTCCTTCGGCCTAGGTCGAGGTGACTCTCCAGGACATGGTGATCTCTTCTCTAAATGCAAACTGTCTGAGTTAGCAGGGCAGACTATGCCAATTTGGAGACTGCAGAATCAAACCAAGTGAATGTTTACTTCCTTTTTACCCCAGTCCTGATTTTCTTACGCTGTCTTACTGACTCGTTTGGATATGTCCTTTGTCAGAAGTTGCTTCAAATCCATTTTGAAAGAAGCATCTTTAAATATCAAGTTAAGTAGCATGAATCTCACGGCCTCTGAGCACGGCATGCTGTCTTTGCAGTTTTCTGTGGCCCAATTTGGGGACTCCAATACACATTCTCTCTTTCTCCCTCTCTCCCCCTTCCCTTCTCTCATTGGCCTCCACAGCACCCACAGTGCTTTGTAAGTATTCCCAAAGTTTATAACTCATGTGTACATTTGTGATTCATCACAGTCCCCCCAACAAAATGACAAGCAAATCAAAATCAGATATGCTCTAAAAATAACACAAATTAGAAAACTAAAGTTTGGAAAACATCCCTAAGCTACTTTCCTGCCATAGTTTTAAAATACATGATTGGTAATTGAATGATTCATCTTATTTAGAGACAATTTTTACCAAGTTAGAACAGGAATTTTGTTTTTTTTTTTTCTTTTTGCACAAAGTCATATCTTATGTCTAAGATGAGAATTTTTTTTTCTGTTTTTATTTGGCTAACATTTCTTAAAATAGATTTAAATTGCAATCTAGCATGTTTTCTTTGCATTATTAGTTTGAAATACAGTTATGAAATTTAATTATAATTAAATATTCATGAAAAAATATTTTGAAGTATTCCATAAGCTATTGAAATATAGTCTGTGAAATACTTTTTTTTTTTCTTTCTTTCTTTTTTTGAGAGGTTTTTTGCTATAGGGCACATGCACTCGCCAGACAGAGACATAGAGACAGAAAGCGAGCAATCACGCCCCTACGGGGATGGTCACGCTGCAATCCCTTCTCCTACATTCTCCTCTCGGGATCTTGGGCACGCATGCATACACGCCTGGCGTGAGTTTTAAGCCACTGGGTCCGGGAGGCGAACCGCAGTCGACTACATGGGAGTCCAGCGACATAGCCATTATGCTAACTGCTGGTTAAGTCTGTGAAACACTCTTACCTCATTTTTTTAAAAATTATTTTTGTCAGAATGGGAGGGATATATATGTCCATTAAGTCACCTGATGATAATTTAAAATAATAATTTGATACCGAGTTGCTTTTTCCATTTAAAAAGCATAATTTTGGACCAACCCCAGTGTAGCAGTTAAGGAAGCCAGATCTTATATGGCCACCCCTGATTCTAATCCCAGCCCACATGCATGCCCAGATCTCAACAGGATAGAGAAATGGAGGAGAAGGGATTGCCCAGGTGACCATACCCCATTGAGGGTGCTCTCTCCTTCTCTCTCTCTGGCAAGCACATGTGCCTTCTGGCAAACTAAAAAAAAAAGCATAAAAAAAATTACAATTCTAAAATCTCTTGATTCGGCTAGGATTAACAACTTGACTAAATGACAGGATGAGGCAGTCGGTTGGTAAAATAAAAATAATTCTGTGCTAGGGAGGCAGGATCACTGGATTAAAATCCTTGGTACTGCTTATCTCCGGCTGTGTGGCCTTGGACCAAAAACCAAAGCACTCTGGTCTAGCAGTAAAGGGAGGGAAGGGGGCTGATTCATTTCTGGATAACTTCCAATCTCATGGTCTATTATTTTATGATTGAAATCGAGGGCTTTTGATTTTATTCTAATCTTTGCAGATTGCTCATATCGTTTTATTGTTTTAAGTTTCTGCAGAATTCAACCTGAGAAGAGAGAACATATTGATACCCCTTATAGATAAGCTGCTGCAAATGCTGCCATGCAGAGCTTCTCCTTCTCTCCCACCAGTTCACATTTGCCTGGTCCGAGAGCTCTGATAGTATCCTGTCCTGGGTGCTGGCCCGGCCTCCTCCCCAGCCTGCCTCTTCTGTCCTTTCTCTATGGCAGCATCAGCACCTCGCCTTTCCCGGAACTAGAGTGGATGGTGCCCCATCTCTAGGACTGGGGCCACTTTGTCCAGGTCCATGGTGATCCGCACCCACTTTGAGACCCAGGCGTTGTCTGTCCCTCACCTACCACTCTCTCACATGGGTTTCAATTAGGCATCAGGTGTGGGATGAGTCTCTAAGGAAGGACTTAGTGCTTGTTGTGAAAGAACTGGTGTTCCAAACTCGACCTTCCCAGCATGGACTGTAGCTCCTGTTCCAGAACAAAATTAGAGAAAGGGGCTCATAACTCTTCCAGCCACAGAGCTCTCCACTTAGAGAAGTTTGTTGGATTTGGAAGCAAACAACTTGGCTTAGTAAGAACTTGTTCTCACAAAATCTAACTACTAACTCAGGCTGCTAAGCCTGGGACCCAAAGAAGGGAGTATTTAAATTAAAAAAAAAAATTGTATAGGTTAGTCGAAACCGTGAGGCACAGATTCAGAGACTTACAGACACAGGACAAATAAAAGAGATTCTATTTTGAAAGTAAAGATGTTATTGTCATTTGACTGACACAAAGGAAGTTAGGGAAGCATTTATTAACTGCCGGCTGTGTACTGGATGCTGTATGAGAAATGATCTGTATGAATCTGTCAGTCTTTGTCCTCAATAAATTTACAATCTGTTGGAAGAGATGAATGCTAAGCATCATTTCATTAAAATGTAGTCAATTCTGTGGTAGCAAACAGAGAATGTCACAGAAGCATGAGATCTGGGGATGGTCCCAGAAAGATTCAAAAGAGATAATATATGTGAAGAATGGGAGAAAGAACAGGAAAATGATGTGGAATTCTTGGTAAGCTATGAGGAGTTTGGCTAGCTGAAATATCTAAAGAGGAGGCCAGCAGGGGGTGTGGAGGTTAAGGTGGCTGGGCAGTCGCACCATTCCGGTCCCAAACCTGGGGGCCTGAAAATCACACCAGAGCACATGCATGCATGCCCAAAATCATGAGAGGAGAATGGAGGAGAAGGGATTGAAATGTGGCCTTTCCTGGGGGTGATTCCTCACTTTCCCTGTCTTTCCCTCTCTTTTCCTTTCTCTCTGGCAAACTCACATGCCTTATAGCAAAGAAAGGAGAGAAGGAAGGAAGAAAGGAAGGAAGGAAGGGAGGGAGGGAGGGAGGGAGAGAGAAGGAGCTGGAAATGAGAACGGAGGAGGCAGATAGGCCCAAGTAGATGCAAAACCTGCCTTTGCGTGGTTTGGAAGGAGCTAACACTTTGTCCCTAAGGGAATAGGTGCCATTAAAGGATTTTAATTGAAAACATAAGATGATCTGATCTGGCCGCTAGAAATATCACTGTGACAGACATGTGGAAGAAAGATGAGCAAGATCAAGACCAGAGGGAAGGAGACTGGTAGGGAGCACAGTCCCAAAGGCATGCATGTGTGCTGTGCAATCCACTGTTCTTTGTTCACTTAGCTCATAAATATAACTTTAAATTGTGCTAAACAAACATTATTAACTATATTATCTTAAACACCCGAATCTATTAAAAAGTTTAGTACATGGCAATCTTTCAATCACTCCAAGTGACTAACAGGCTGCTTATAAGAATTGATAAATACATTCTAAAGTTTCTAATCATTTAACTAAACCTTAAGCTCTTATACTTATTATCCCTGAAATCTAACCATTTAAAATGATTAATGTAGTAAATCAAATTATCTTCTACATTTGAATGTAATTTGCAATCATACTATGTTATGTTTTCAAACTACAACTTTAAGTGTAATATCAAATAAGCATTTTTTCTTTTTTAAAATTTATTTTATACATTCAATCACTATACATAACTACGATTTTTGAAGTGAATTTACCCAACATGAATACAGTTCACACCAGTCCAGTTGAATATACCATGCACATTATCATCAACAGATAACATAAGCATTGAAATTCAGGTTGCAAGACATTGTCGGATATTTACTTTGTCCTAATATGCTCTTTACTGTCTCTAATGTTCTTAAAGATTTCAGACATTTAAGAATAACCATGCTAATTGTCCCAAGGCTACAATCCTTTCTCACAAAGCTAACAATAAAGCATCGATAGATGACGTTAGCAATAAAGCATCTACTCCGTGGTAGTCTGCTAGGGCTGCCCTTACACAGAACCACACCTGGGTGGCTTGAACAACGGAAGTTTGTTGTTCACAGTACAGGAGGTGAGGAGTTGAGACCAGATGTCAGCTGGATTGGTTCTTCTGAGGGCTGTGACGAGATTCTGCCCTGTGGTTATTTCCTAGGTTCTGGGGGTTCCCTGGCAATTGTTGGCATTCCACAGCACCAACGCCTCACCTGGTCTCTGCTTTCAGCCGTCTTCACATAGAATTCCCTGTGTGTCATCACATGGATTCCCCCGTGTGTCTTCACATGGAGTTCCCCATGTGTGTCTTTACATAGAGTCCCCCACGTGTATCTTCACATGGAGTCCCCCATGTGTGTCTTCACATGCTGTCCCCCGTGTGTGTCTTCACATGGAGTCGTCCATGTGTGTCTTCACATGTAGTTCCCCCGTGTGTGTCTTCACATGCTGTCCCCCGTGTGTGTCTTCACATGGAGTTCCCCCGTGTGCATCACATTGTTTTCTTTTAAAAGGACCTTAGCCTTGTTAGCTGGGGGGGCCTCACTACTCCAACATGGGTACGTCTTAACTAATTATATCTGCAATAACTATATTTCCAAGTGTGATCACACTCTGAGGCGCTGGGGCTTACAGCTTCAACATATGAATTGGGGGGTAACAGTTCAACTCACTGTATATCTGATTTGCTTCAACCCTCCTATTCTTATTTTTGTATTTTTCTAGGGTTGTGAGCTGAGGATCATTCTTTGGGACAGAGAATTTGAGACTTTCCAGAATTTAGATAGATTCTGTGTATTTCTAGGATAACTTCTCAGCTGAGCATTATTTACATTTGGGGTCAGATAATTCTTAGTTGTGGGGTTTCTGCTGTGTAGTGGAGGTTGTTTAGCAGCGTCCTTGACCGCTATCCTAGGATGCCAGTAGCACACCTCCACCACCACCCCCATTTGTCTCCAGGCATTGTAAATATCCCCTGAGAGCAGAGTCACCTGTCTACCCAGCTGGGACCACTGACAGGGTAATCAATCCAAGCCACAGATCTGGATTTATTCTCAAAGCTGTTCTCTCTCTCTCTCTCTCTCTCTCTCTCTCTCTCTGTCAGTGAGAACCCCAGAGTGTACTTATCAGCTGACCTTTAGCTGTCTAACCCAGTATATCACACATGCCTTAGGCATTTTTCAGCTATTAGTCCTACTGGATTCTCATCATAACCTCTTCAAATAATTCTTATGCAGATTTGGGTAGATAGGATTTGGTACTCCAACTCCAAGTACAACTAAATGTCCTCACTATTTGACTAATCTCTTATACTCCATGATGGAATTCTACTTTGTTTACTATGCTCCATGTTCATAGACCATAGATTTATTATATTAACAACATCCATATCAAGAAAAAAACCATATATTTTGAAACTAGACATAAAATAGAAGCAGAGCCATCGACCACTATCACACTTGAAAGTTTATAGAGTACCCCTGGAGACCATATGAAAGTCTTCATTATTCTCATTTCCTTCTTAAAATGCTGCTTTTTCCTTGAGTTCTAGAATTCAATCCTAGTGATTTGTATTCCTATTGTTAGTGTTGTTTTCAGGTACTATAACATGTTGGGAAGTAATTATGAGTCTTGAATTATATAGTTTTCTGTTTTTTGTTTTTTTTTTTAGTTTGAAAATATTCCACATTGTTGTTTTTGTTTTTTGGGTTTTTGTTTGTTTTTGTTTTTGCTATAAAGTGCATGTGCTCACCAGAGAAAGTGAGAAGTCACCCCCGTAGGGGCTAACCATGCTGCAATCCCTTCTTCTCTATTCTCCTCTTGAGATTTTGGGCATGCATGCACATGCTCCTGGCATGATTTTCAAGCCACCATGTCTGGGGCTCAAACTGTGGAGCCAGCAATGTGGGATCCAGCACCTTAAACTTCATGCCCCCTGCACCCCTTTTTTAGAAAAAATGTTAATATTATTTTCTGCTTTTTTATTACAAAAGTGCAATATTTTGGTTAGATTATAGGTCATGGTGGGCTTATTTACAGAAATGTTCCATTTTTCTTTTTAAGAAAGTTACACATTGAATGCTTGCAAAGCCATCAAGGAGTAAGGTGCTTTGCACTGTAGCTCTATGTTCCATATCCCAAACAAAATCACTTACACAGAACCTTTTGGAACACTGTCTTATAAATCAGATACATCGTACAGTGTATAAAGAGCCACAGGCTGATGCATTAGTCTATTTTTCCTGACCTTCTCACCATCAGGGTTTTTACACCTATCTCAAAAAGTACGTGTATTCTCTCACTACGTAAACTGTTAACTATTGCTTGCTGGTGAGACCTTCTCACCATCAGGGTTTTTACACCTATTTCAAAAAGTACATGTATTCTCTCACTACATAAACTGTTAACTATTGCTTGCTGGTGGAAGGTGGTGGGCTCGATGCTAAATGGGATGTAGACGCAGTCACAGATCCACATCTTTAGTGTGTCTCAGTCCTGCAACCAGGTATGTTGTATTTTTACATAAAACCTGTAACAACAAAGAAATACCATTGCACACTTATTTTAATGGCCCAAATCCAAAACACTGAGAACATCAAGTGCTTGTGTGGAAATAGAGCAACAGAAACTCTCACACATTACTGGTAGGAATGCAAAGTGGGACAGCCACTGCGGAAGACAGTTGAGCAATTTCTTACAAAACTAAACATAGTTTTGCCATGTGATCCAGCAGTCACATTCCTTGGCATATGCCCAAATAAGTTGAAAATGTATGTCTGCACAGAAACCAACATACCATGTTTACAGTGGCTTTATTCACAGTTGCCAAAACTCAGAAGCAACCAAAGTGTCTTTCAGTAGGTGGGTGGAAAAATAAACTATGGTACATCTAGACAATGGAATATTTTTCAGCACTAAAAAGAAATGCACTGTCAAACCTGACATGCATTTTCCTAAGTGAAAGAATTGAATCTGAAAAGGCTACATACCATACGATTCCAGTGATGTGACATCCCTAAAAGGCAAAAAATGGCAAAAACTGGAGAAAGCAAAAAGATTTGTGGTTGTCAGAGGTCAGGAGGGGAGGAAGGATGAATAGACAGAGCACAGAGGACACTGAAATCATTATGTAGGCTACTGCAATAATGGGTACTTGTCATTATGCATTTGTAACACTCAAAGAATGTGCAACACCAGGAGTGACTCCTAATACAACTCTGGACTTTGGGTGATAATGACGTGTCAACATAGATTCATTGATTCTAGCAACATAGGTGCAAGATATTGGAAGGGGGGGATTGTGCTTGCGTGAGACAAGAGGTATATGAGAACCCTATACTATCCACTCAGCTTTGCTAGTAACCTAAACTGCTCTAAAAAGTTAAAATTTCTTAATTAAAAAGCCATAGTAGAATATAGAAAGTGAAAATATAAAGAGATGATCTATATAGAAATCCAGTGTAGAAAATGACCCATACCATTTGGTTCCATGAGCCTGTGAAGTTCTTGAGAGCAGGAACTATGCTTATCGATTGATTTATCACAATACCTCACAGAGTGCTTGATAAATATTAAACAAAGGAGGGTCTAATGGATGGATAGGTGGTTGAATAGGAGGCACAGTACAGTAGGACTTTAGAGGAGAAAAACTCTCCCTGACTACATCATCTCACCGTGGACAGATTAACTCAGGATAGAGAGAGGTGACATTGCCCTCACACACAAGTGGGGCTGCCGTCAGCTTCCCAGATCAGCGCAGCGTTCAAGTGCGAAAGCAGAGTAGGTATGTCAGGAGCAGCCGTGTTGGAGCCTGATGCATCAGATCAGTGGAAGTCTGACTCTGGAAAACCTTTTATTTTGTGCTTGATGAAAAAATATTATTTCACTTATTATTGTTAACTATCAAACACAAAATTACTTTGAGTTATTTGGGGTTCTCCAGTAACAGAGATGAAGAATCGTCATAGCATGAGTGACCGTTTCCTCGGTCAAGACTGTGCCCATGCATGACATCAGGCTCCTTTGAGGCCCATCACTCTCCCTGCCCTGGTTTGCTGTCTTCTGAGCCTCCTGCTTTATTCCAAATGAATGGTGTAATTATAGAGTATCAGGGAGAGCCCCACAGTCTGGAAAGATCATGCAGTCAATCTCAGGAGCAATTGAGTAAGAATCAACTGTCCATTGATTCAGCTTATGATTTTGTATAGCATTAAATGTTTTTAAAAATACAACTCTGGAAGCTCATACACCTGACCTTTGTGTACTGTAACTGATAAATGCACAAAGTTTTGAAAGAACATAGTTCATTTTGGGACCAGCAGTTAGCATAATGGCTATGTCGCTGAACTCCCATGTAGCCGACCACTGTTCGAGTCCTGGACCCGGTGGCTTAAACTCATGCCAGGCGCATGTGCATGCGTGCCCAAGATACCGAGAGGAGAATGGAGGAGAAGGAATTGCAGCGTGGTCATCCCCCCTGGGGGGGGATTTCTCGCTTTCTCTCTGTCTCTCTCTGTCTTTCTGAAGAGCACATGTGCCCTATAGCAAAACCCTCTCCAAAAAAAAAAAAAAGAACATAGTTCATTCTATTGAGAGGAATATGCCTGGTATAGATTATCCATAAGGCCTATAGTTTCTGAAGAAAAATATGGCAAATCTCAGATACTGTATTAATTTTTCTACCTGAAATTAATGAAATCACATGCTTATTAGATGTTTCCTGTATACCTGAATAGCCATTACATGTATATTCATGTTTAGTGTGTAAATATATGTATTTTTAGATATATATTTGTATGTGTTATACATAAATAAAATATGCCTAAAGATTTTCTTTCATCCTCAGTTTTTATCTTGCCTTGGAAAGTTGGAAATTTGTTAAGTCTAGGATTTGGACTAGAATAAATGAAGCAACTTGAAAAATAAATAAATAAAGTATTTTGTCTCTCTCCTGCACCTCACCACACAATGAACGGTGAGGAAGGAGGAAGCTGGGGTAGTGCCTAGAATTACCTGACTCTATCACAGAACACCTCCAGTGCTCCGAGAAGAGTCATCAACATGTGTATACGTGTTTCTGAACACGTGTTTGATGTACTAAGTTAGGAATGTATGTTTAGGAAGTAATAACTACTATAAACTCTAAGCTGTGGTCTGAAGTGCACAGGCCTTCATAGCACAGTGGTTAAATATTTTGCGGAGGAAGTCAGATCTCACAGGACTGACCATGGTTCAAGTCCCAGCCCCATTGGCCTGAAAAACACTGCTGGTGCCTGTGCGTGCGCAGACTGCTGATGTGATGGAGAACTGGAGGAAAGAGCGTGACCAGGCTCGCTCTCTCTCCTCCCCCTCGGTCCCCGCTTTCTCATGCATGTGCACATACTTTCTAGCATAAAATCTTTTTAAAAAGCTCTCAGCCTATGGACTAGAAGATGACATGGTGGTTAAGGTGCTAAATCCCACTGGCCTACTCCACAATTTGAGTCTTGGATCCAGTGGCTTGAAAAACACACCAGGCACATGTGCGTGCGTGCGTGCCAAAACTTCTAAGAGAATGAGGGAGAAGGGACTGAAGCATGGCCATCCTCTGTGGGGGTGATTTCTCTCCCCGCTGCCCCCATAGTGAACACATGTACCCTTTGGCAAAAATCTCAACAAAAGCAGTTCTCACTGTATACTTAAACTACATGTATCTTTTATTTTGGTTCTGGGATCTTTTGGGGTTTTTTTGTTTGTTTGTTTTGTTTTGTTTTGTTTTGTTTCTTTGTTTTTTATTCTACTTTATCCACACATATTGCCTCTCTTTACATTTTTTTTCTTTTTTTGGATAGGTTTTTGCTATAGGGCACGTACACTTGCCAGACAGACAGAGACAGAGAGACAGAAAGCGAGAAATCACCCTTCAGGGGGGATGACCACGCCACAATCCCTCCTCCTCCATTGTCCTCTTGGGATCTTGGGCATGCACACACACACGCCCAGCGTGAGTTTAAGCCACCGGGTCCAGGACTCGAACCGCAGTTGACTACATGGGAGTCCAGCGACATAGCCATTACGCTAACTGCTGGTCTCTCTCTTTAAATTTTTTTAAAATTTATTATATTTTATTTTTTTCATAAGAGGGAGAGCCAGGTACCCTCAATAGGTCTCATACTGCAATCCTCCCCCAGCCTCCTAGCCAGCCAGGACCGTGGATATACACTTTTGTTCAGGTCAGCCAGGATCATGAGCACACACTTGTGTCCAGGTCAACCAGATCCAGCCCATCTTCCAAATGGTTCCAACACCACAGGGCAGTGCCCTACTACCCACACCCCCACGGCTTTGAAGATAGACTTAGGAAAATGTACATACGATAACAAGCACTCTAAAGCCTGCAGTTCAATTTCATGTGGACAGATCTACCTGTGACCTAATAAATGAAATATTGGGTCATTGGAAAAGTCATAATATAGTTGTCTGTTTTTCTGTGTAAAAATTCATCTTGACTTTTCAGTGACCCAGTATTTCTATCACCTCTAAGGCAAGCTCTTTGTTGCTACTTCTTAATTTGTATTTTCATTCATAAAATATTTTAAAGCACTCATTAGGGTAATAGACATTGGGCTCACCTCTAAAGTTGAAATAAGTAACAACATCAAGCCTCCCTGGGACCTCGCTGACCTGGGTCTCAGCCTAACATTGTGCTCTGTGGGATGACCTCACGTTGGAGCCCAAGGGTTCTTCCCAGTCTGCCCCCAGCTGTGGTCAGCGCCTTGCTGTACTGAGGGGGAGAGTGATGGCAATGTCTCTGTGGTATGTTTCAGCAACTCGGAAGTGTGTACAGTATACTCGCTGCAATCTTGAATGTTGGAAACATCGAGTTTTCTTCCGTGGCATCTGAACATCAGATTGATAAGAGCCACATTTCCGATCGTGCAGCTCTGGAGAACTGTGAGTTTTATTATCTTCCATTTAAAACTGAGCTGTTTCAGAGTCTTTTAACTTTGTGTCACATAAGGATAATTTCAAACAATTGTATTTACCTGGAATCCCTAAAATAATACTCAGATTCAATTTGTGCAAAATGTTTAAAAGTCCACTGTTTAAAACAGATTTTCATGCCTGCAAATTAACTGATTAGTGTAGAAAATGTTTCTAAAGACTAGTTATAAAGACTGTTTTAGGAGCTACTTATATATTTTGATGTAAAACACAGATAGGAGGGTGAAAATTTAGTAAACTGATCTAAAAAAATAAAGTTGTTATCTTGTACATGGAACATCTGCATCATTTTGCAAGTAATAAAGGCCTGTCTGTTTTCATACTGGTTAGATTTTGTACACCCATTCAGCCTGGGGTGATTACTCTTGTAGTCATTTTCTACCACAAAGAACCACATCATCGTATTTGCTTCAAATCACGTTTTCTCTTCGTAGTGAAGTGCTGGATTATTCCAGCAATTAAGGTTTCTCACTTCCAGTGGCACGGCTTTTTTCTATTAGAAGATATACTATTCTTTTATTTTTAAGGCATATGTCTCATAAATTCTGATTTGCTCTAAGTTTCATCTATAACCTAGAGACTCATGATAGACATTTTTTTATGTGTGTCTTTTTCCTAATTTATACTTGTTCAGAGACAGAATGAGATGTTGTAGGGTAATTTCAGAAAACCAAATGCCAGCTCATCCTCCTCCAGACTATCGTCTGCCCCACTGTATCTCTGGGATTGGCACAGAGATGCAGCAGAACAAGAGTCTGCAGTTGGCATGTGCCTGGAAACTTCGAGTACACATGTTCTGACCTCCTACACACAAAACGTGGAATTGACACACAAGACACTGAGTTATCAGGAGTGAAGGAATAACCAGACAATGCTATCTGATAAAATTCGAATCTCACTGTCTAGCTATTGCTAGAAAAGTTAGCAGCAGCTGACAGAATGAGTTGCATTGAAGAGCGGATGTAGATCAGAGTATAGTTAGAAACAGCCAAACGGAGCGATGAGTTATGACTACGAACCTATTTCTGTAGAGCAGGAGACAATCAGACAGGGGATTAAAAAAAGGGATAAATTATACATTGACATCATTTAAATGAATTAAAGTACTTTCGAAATAGTCATCTGAGGAAAATAGAAATTCTGTTCATTTTCAACAAAATGGCTCCTTGGGTCATCAGAAAAGTTATGAGGTATGTTTTCTAGGCAGAAATGTGCCATGACTTTTCCAATGACCCAATATAATTCAAGGTTACAAGGAATAATCTCCAAACCAAGGCTGATGTCCCAGATGGTTTTACAACTGCGTTGTTTCATCAGGTGCTGTCCATTTCACCCCATGAATGTCCCTCACACCTGATCATTTCTCTCCATCACCATCATCACCATTTCCATCAAGGACATTACCACCTCTCACCTGAGCTAAGTGACCTCCCAGTTCTTTCAACATTAAGAATTGCTCGTTTTTGTGTCTTTTTGTGTCATACGTAGCACATGGATCACTGGCCTTACTCAGTCTCCTCCTCCTACTACTCCTCTTCCTCTTCCCTCTCCTACTTCTCCTCTATTCCCCTCACCCTTCCCACTTAAGTTTTTTGATCAGCTTCTCATTCCTCCTGGATAAAGACCATCAAGACTAGAGCCTTATTTTACAAAGTACTGTGCCTTACAGTATATCCCCAGGTAAATGGTAAGTAGCAGACATTCAATAAATATGTGTGAAATTAATAGAAGTGGAAATGGAAATAGACATACAGTGAGAAACACTGTTCAGAAACAGATTCAAGTAAAAGGATGAAAAAAGACATTTCAAATTATTAGGGAATTGGTTTTTAGAGACAGCCAACCGGGTCACCATTTAGAGGAGGGGTAATTTAAATCCTTTTCATACACCAGATACCAAAATGAATTCAAATAGCATATATTTAAATGCATAAAAAGGGCCAGCAGGCAGCATGGAGGTTAAGGTGCTTGGTCCCACATGGCCAACTTTGCAGGTTTGTGTCCTGGACCCTGAGGCTTGAAAATCATGTTGAATGCATATGTACGCATGCCAAGAATCCTGACAGGATAACGGAGACGAAGGGATTGCCACATGTCCACCCCCCACCCCTGGGGTGTGATTTCTCACTTTTTCTCTTCCTTTCTCTCTCTCTTTCATGAGTGCACACTCCTTATAGCACGAGGGAGAGAGAGAGAAAAAAGAGAAAACCTAAAAAAAATTGCAAAAAGAAAAATCATAAAAATACCAATTGAAGTACATTTATATAATCCTGTGGTAAGAAAGGACTTAACAAGGTTTATGTTCAGAAAAATCAAAACCAGACATGATTTTCTTTTAAAAAAAAATAGTATATTTGACTACATAAAAGTAGAACTCTTTTATACTTAAAAAATATAATTAATTAAATTTTAATGCAAATGAAAGATGAGAGAAATATTTGCAACAGCTATATCAAAATCCTATTCTCTTTAAGCTATAGAGAATTCTTATACATTGTTTAGAAAAAGATGAACAAATCAATAAAAAAATGCAACTTACAAAATAAAAACCATAAATTACCAATAAAAATATGAAAGATGAAAGTGCTCAGCATCATTAGAAATCAATTAAAGACAAAGCCATTTTTGGGGGGGAGAGAGGTTTTTTGCTATAGGGCGCGTGTGCTCGCCAGAGAGACAGAGAGACAGAAAGTGAGAAATCACCCCCCAGGGGGATGGCCACACCACAATCCCTTCTCCTCCATTCTCCTCTCGGGATCTTGGGCACACACGCACATGCACCCGGCATGAGTTTAAGCCACCAGGTCCGGGACTCGAACTGCAGTCAACTACATGGGATCCAGCAACTAAGCCATTATGCTGACTGCTGGTCCCAAATTGGCCATTTTTTCACTTTTTTTTTTTTTTGGAATGGTTTTTGCTATAGGGCGCATGTGCTCACCAGACAGACAGAGAGAGACAGACAGAAAGCGAGAAATCACCCCTCAAGGGGAATAGCCATGCCACAATCCCATCATTTTCATTCTCCACTCGGGATCTTGGGCACGTACACACATGTGCCCAGCATGAATTTAAGCCATGGGGTCCGGGACTCGAACTGCAGTCGACCATATGGGAATCCAGCGACATAGCCATTATGCCAACTGTTGGTCCTTCAAATTGGCCATTTTTAAAAAGAATAATCCCTGACATCTATGAAATTATATTGAAATTACTCATCTTCCATTTAACCAATAGGAGTATAATTGGTTCAGATTTTTGGAAGAGCAGTTATAGTGTGTATATAAAAAAATTAAATATATTGTAATCTTTGGACCGATTGAATTTAGGCCATCTATGCTACAAAAATGTGAAATATGAATATGTATTCATGCCCTGAATATTTATCCCAGTATATTTTTTTACAATTATGAACATATGAAAGCAACCTAAACATTCAGCAACTTGAAAATTGTTGATATTGGGAACCAGCAGTTAGCGTAATGGCTATGTCGCTGGGCTCCCACATAGTCAACCGTGGTTCGCATCCCGGACCCAGTGGCTTAAAACTCATGCCGGGCACGTGTGCGTGCGTGCCCAAGATCCCGAGAGGAGAACGGAGGAGAAGGGATTGTGGCGTGGCCATCCCCTTTGGGGGGTGATTTCTCACTTTCTGTCTCTATGTCTCTCTCTGACTGTCTGGCGAGTGCACATGCCCTATAACAAAAACCTCTCCAAAAAAAAAAAAAAAAAAAGAGAGAAAATTGTTGATATTATATACGCAGTGAATTGAAACCATATTTACAAATAATATGCAACAGATGAGAAATTCTTAAGGCTTTACATTAAGATAAAACATTTGTGTAGGCATCAAATTTTAACAAAATTTGGCAATTTTAAAAAGAAACTAAAAAGTTATTTGATAAACACATGGATGTCAAGGTAAATCATAGAAGGTGTTTCAGATACATTTGTTTGGATATACTTCAGCACTCTAAGTAATCTTCCAGTTAATATCTAAATGCTGAAAATATGTGTGTAGCAATGATATCCATATTACATCAAATTCATTCATTATGCTTTTCAATGATTTGGCATCACTCAGTGAAATTGTATTTGACATCACTTAAGCACTCATTCTCTTGTGTAGCAGTTCCACTGTTGGCTACTTTGGTTTGGGTAGTATTGCATTATGAAGGTAAGTAGGCAAAATTGGCCAGGAGACATAGTTCTAATGTTGAACAGTAACTTATCTTTTCATCATAAAGCCTTCACCTATTTATTACATGTCATTTAAAGGATATGAACTAAGATATTTTCATTTTCTGGAAGTGACCTCACTGTCATTTTTTCTTCTAACAGTGTATTTGTTTACTTTTCAGCTGCTTCTCTGCTTTGCATTCAGGCAGATGAGCTACAAGACGCTCTTACCTCCCACTGTGTGGTCACTAGAGGAGAAACAATTATACGACCCAATACTGTAGAAAGAGCTACCGATGTCAGAGATGCTATGGCTAAAACTTTATACGGACGTCTCTTCAGTTGGATAGTCAATTGCATTAACAGCTTGTTAAAGCACAATACATTATCGAGGTAAATATTTTCATAGGAACAATTTTTCCCACTGCTAGGTGATGTAAATCTATTTTTAAATTTTATTTAATTTGTTGATTTTCTTGAGTTCCTTTGAAGATGTTTCTAATTGGTGTGATTGAATTATCAAAGTTAAATTTCAGTAGATGTGCTTCATTTCTTAATAGTAACACCTCATTATTCATATAACCATAAACGTTTTATATTTCTGCAGCAAAATGCAGAAGCAACATGATTAGTCACAATCGTGATTTTTTAAGTAAAATATCTTTCTGTCAATTAATATGTTATTTTGATTAGAAGGTATACCATGAAATATTTTATGTTTATATAAAATGTCAATTGAGGAATTCTTTGTTTTTGCTTTGAGGGTTTAAGGCAAAGGAAAACTTTTCTTTTCATATTTTAACTCTTACTGTAACCCTGTGAACTTTGAGTCAAAAAATGCACTAGAACCAGCAAATGGCATTATGGTTACATCACTGGACTTCCATGTAGTAGATCGCATTTCAAGTCCCAGATCAGGTGGCTTAAAACTCATGCCACGCACGTGTGTGTGTACCACCTAAGATCCTAAGAGGAGAATGGAGGAGAAAGGATTGCAGCATGGCCATCCTCCACAGAAGGTGATTTCCCACTTTCTGTTTCTCTGTCTCTCTCTGTCTCTCTGGTGAACTCAGGTGCCCTATAGCAAAAATCTCTCAAAAAAAAAAAAAAAAAAAACCCTCACACCGGGCCTGTGTGCCCAAAATACCAAGAGTAGGGGAACCAGCAGTTAGCATAATGGCTATGTCGCTGGACTCCCACGTAGTCGACGGCGGTTCGCGTCCCGGAGGCTTAAAACTCACGCCGGGTGCGTGTGCGTGCGTGCCCAAGATCCCCAGAGGAGAATGGAGAAGAAGGGATTGCGGTGTGACCATTCCCCCTGGGGGGTGATTTCTCGCTTTCTGTCTCTATGTCTCTGTCTGTCTGGCAAGCACACGCGCCCTATAGCGAAAATCTCTCCAAAAAATATATATATATATATATCCCAAGAGGAGGATGAAGGAGAAGGGACTGTGGCATGGCTGTCCCCCCCTAAGGGGTGATTTCTCACTTTCTGTCTATCTCTCAGGAAAATGTACACACCCTATCGCAAAAATCTCTCTCAAAAATAAATAAATAAATAAGCAAACAAACAAACTAGATAATTATTGGGTTGTTGGAAAAGTCATGATGCATTTTTGCATAGAAAACTGTGTCATGACTTTTCTGACAACCCAATAGAAAAAGAGCACCTTTGTTATCTGACCATAAGTCTACACTCTTCCTAGTACCTTAGCTTAGAAATAAGGGTAGCACAGCCCCCATCGATTGCTCTCCATATGCCAGGGATTGTGTGTAGATATGAGTCCTTCCATTTACATCTAAGGCTTGGTCTGTGGTAAATCATATGGTCTTTAGAAATTTTGCATGTAGAAAAACATAATGGAGCCTACCTTAAGATCCCCAATTACACCTGCTTGCTAAGCAGCAAAGGCCATTTGGTACACACTTCAAGTATGCAATTCATCATTATTTTTCTGCTGAAATATACACCACACCATAATATTATCCAGTCAAACTGTGTGAAGAGATTATTCATTATTCCTCCACATTCTTAACTCTTTGTACCTCAAAATCGCTCTGTACCTCCCTAGTGAATTATATCCTACCATGGCCAAGTCTGCAATCACGATCCAATTTGCAAACTTGATTTAGTGGCCAAAAAGGTTCATATGCTCATGGATCATCTTCTATATAATGTTAATCGTTCATATGAAAATAGAAAAATTCAGTGATTTTTTTCAGTATTTGTATAGTCCACATAATATAAACAAGGTATTTAGAGATTTGACCTAATCTTGTTAGTTATCTGCATGTTTTGCACTAAATGATATTTAGAAGGGTAGTCTGCTGAAAATTCCATTGTAACCTACCTGCTAAATGGTAACTTTCCCTTTCATACATTAATGAAAACTCTCCAAATCTTAGATTTTAAAATAGTTTACAAAAAGTTTTAAAAACCAAAGCAAAACCAGTTAAAATACTGTGTTCAGTTCAGATTTTAGAGAGCTTGTCTTCTAGCCAGGCTTTGCCACTAACTTGTGTGACATTGGACAAGTTACTACATTGTTCTGCGTCTCTTATCTTCAGCTATTAAATAAGACCATTGAATAACCAGTTAGTGACCTTAATCATGGGGTATCTTGGAGCCTTATAAGAACTCATGCAAAGCCCAAGGTTGGTTCCCAGACCAACCCGAACAACGAAGGTGCTGTTACAGGTATCTGAGATCCTGACTAATTAGGCCAGGATGGGAGGATTGTCACACAGAGAGGCCCCATCAAAAATGCCCATCTTGGGCCAGCAGGCGGCATGGTGGTTAAGGCACTGGACTCCCATGTGGCCGTGGTTCAAGTTTCAGACCTGGCAGCTTGCTTTCTCTCTCTCTCCCTTGCTCTCATTCTCAAGCACATGTGCCTAGTAGCAAATTAAATAATAATAATAATAATTAATAAAATTAAATAAATAATTCTTTTAAAAACTGTCTGTCTCTGTCTCTTTATTTCTCTCTCCCTCTCTCCATCTCTCTCTTTAAAGGAAAAGAAGAAAACAGAACTTCTTGAAAACTGTCTATGTTCTTCCCTCAAAAAAATAAAAATCGATGTATTTATACACACTCATTAAAATATTGCACACAGTTTTGATTCCAGACCTATGGAAGACTATTAGCAGATCCCACTTTAAGAATCCCTGAACTATATCCTTTCTAAGGATCAGTTTTAACTAGACATCTTGCTTCCTATAGCCACATAGAAATACACTCACTATTTAAAATAGGAACTCTTAGAAATTCTTGGGTAGCTTTCCTTTTGTGAGGAAAGCCGTCACGTATGGAAGGTACTCCGTCACTGCACTCTGAATTCAGACACTTGCTCCAAATGAGAGCAGCTCGTTCAGCTCACGGCGTGGTCACCAGCTCTTTCCAAATCACCTGCTCACGCCACACCAAGCACAGCCAGGATTACATAGAGAGTAAGCACAGAGCAGCCTGTGTACTTCCCTTTTTAAATTCACATGAAAGCAACTTTGCAATGGATACATTTCTCAGAGGAGGAGCTAACTTTTTGAACAAGCATCCACTGTTTAGTGAACAGGGGTAATCACATGGACTAGGAGAAAAAAATGAAATATTGAAGTATTTGTTGAAAATAGTATTTACTAGAGTTTAACATATTTAATTATGAAATAAATCCCTATAAATGTATATTTTTCTCTAGGTCACCAATTATTCTATATTTAAAAATGATAAATAATAATCCAAAAATTAAATAATGGTTATTAAAATAATTAAGATCTTTTTAGTCAGATTTTAAAAATTGTTCTCCCAGTGGACCAGCAAATGGTATAATGGCTTCATCGCTGGACTCCCATGAAGTCAACCGTGGTCAGAGTCCTGGACCTGGCAGCTTAAAACACACCGAGCGTGTGTGCATGCATGCCCAGAATCCTGAGAGGAGAATGGAGAAGAGATTGCTGTGTGGACATCCCCCCTGAAGGGTGATTTTTTCACTTTCTGACTTTCTGTCTCTGTCTTTCTGGTGAGCGCACATGCCCTATAGCAAAAATCTCTTAAAAGAAAAAAGAAAACAACAAAAAACTCCCTCTCTCCCTCTCTCCCTCCAGTGAGCACACACACCCTATACCAAAAATCTCACTCTCGAAAAAAAAAAAAATTACAAAATTGTTCTCCCAAAATGAAAAACTAAATATACTCATTTAGAAAAATGTTGCTTTTCTGGTTTAGCTTTTATCGAATATATTTTTTGCTGTGTTCTGAGTGATAAATAGATTGTCCTTAGGACTCCTGGCTCACTCAGAGGCTATAACTTTGTGTTTACAATTCATGAAGAAAAAAGTTTCTCTTGTTTAAGTATGTTAGCAAATAGTAGTTTTTGTAGTACAGGAAAATTATTTTTCATTTACTATTAAAATCAGTGTTGCCTCCAATATCTTTATGTTCTACAGAGAGAAATTGTTTTCAATTAAGAAAATCTCACACTAAGCATATGTCCTAGTACTGACCTCTGAGCTCAGTCACAAAGGGGGACTCTGAGTGCCCTGCTTTATCAGCCTCTTAAAGAAATACATGAGAACTCAAAATACTGCCTCTTCGATTCTTCCAGTGGGAATGATGATGAGATGAGCATTGGCATTCTTGATATATTTGGCTTTGAAAATTTCAAAAAAAATTCCTTCGAGCAGCTGTGCATTAACATTGCAAATGAACAAATTCAGTATTATTTCAATCAACACGTGTTCGCGTGGGAACAGGTAAGTCGAGTACTTTCCATAAAGCTGTATGCATGCGTATGTTTCTGCAGAACTGCACAAATGAAGCCGGATCTGAACTACATGTAAAGCTTTAAACATTTGCAAAGACAAAGATTTTCTTTTCCCTGTGTCCATAGTAAAAACAGAAACAAAAACAAAAACCTTATGAGTTTGGTGTGAGCTGATATGTGGAGTTAAATATCCTCTTTTGAAAGTTAGTATGCTCTTCTCCAAAGATAGCCCTTACAAAGAAATTTCCTTTGAAATTTTAAGCAAGCAGATGTGTCCAAGAGTTCCTCTTTCTATAGACTGCATTGCTAAAATATGTTTGAAATTTCAATATCCATCTAAGATGCATTAAACTTCAGAATTCCGGTAACTAGGCAACAGAACACAAGATAATGGGTTTGATGCAAATGTCGTGAACAGTAATTTTGTCAGGGTACAATGCATAATGTGTGCTTCAGCTTCAAAAATATTCTTCCTTAAAGAAAAATCAGACTTTGACTTGGATGCTTTTAGGAAAACTATAATACTAAGATTATTTAAAATATTTTAAGTCTGAGTTGCAGTTAATGTCACTCAGTACATCATTTGTCTCGTTCAAATAATATTGTATTGTTTTGGGTTTACTGATTAGAATGGACATTAGCATTTAAATTTGAGATGAATTATAGATACATGAGCCTTTTCAAAATATGTAAGCTTACTGAAAAGTTTATTTTGAAATTATGTTTTGAAAATAATGATCACAAAGAAAACATTTAGATCTTTACATTTTTAGGCCAAAGATGGACATAAATTTAAGACTTTTATTGCTATTTGTAAAGTTCTATCTCATGTACACCAAGATTTTATTTCATCAAACATTGACTTCCGGGGCCAAGAACACACGCCCTATAGCAAATTAAACAACAATAATAATAATTTAATTTAAAAAACATTGAGTCTCTCTCTCTCTCCTATCCTTATGTCTCCTCCCACATCTCTCAAGAGTAAATTAATGGGAACCAGCAGTTAGCGTAATGGCTATGTCGCTGGACTCCCACGTAGTCGACCGCGGTTCATGTCCCGGACCCGGTGGCTTAAAACTCACGCCGGGTGCGTGTGCGTGCGTGCCCAAGATCCCGAGAGGAGAATGGAGGAGAAGGGATTGCAGCGTGACCATCCCCCCTGGGGGGTGATTTCTCGCTTTCTGTCTCTATGTCTCTCTCTGTCTGTCTGGCAAGCGCACGCGCCCTACAGTGAAAATCTCTTAAAAAAAAAAATAAAAAGAGTAAATTAAGTGTATTCAACAGTTTGAAGTCCCTGGAGTCACAGAAATGCATGTCCCTTGTCAAACATAGTCTCATGCTGGTGCTGTGTGGTCATTTTTGTCCTTTTGCACTGTGGTATATAATATTTTGATTTGGAACCTGCAAAAGAAAAGAGATCTTGCTCCCTAGAAGTTTAATTTCAAATCAAAGGGAACATACGCCAACCATAGGTTGGTCAGTCCTGGGCATAAATTAGAATTAAATTCCATTGTCTTTCAGGGCTACTGGGCACCCAGAACAGGTGTCTGCTGCCTCAAGGCATTGCTCTAGAATCCTGAAGACTCACTCTTCTTCTGTATATGCCTGTTTATACTTTGGATAAACACCCTTTATTTATCAGAGGAGCACATCTGTCTCTTGAACTAAAGTTTCTTCTGTTTTGTATATTTAGTTTTTTATTTGATTTTTAGATTTTTGCCATAGGGCACATGCACTCACCAGAGAGACAGAGAACAGAGAAAGAGAAAGTGAGGAATCATCCCCTGGGGGGAGGGCCACACTGCAATCCCTTTTTCTCCATTCTCCTTTCGAGATATTGGGCACACATACTGTACCCAGAGTGATTTTTCAAACCTCTGGGTCCGGGAAATGAACCACAGAGTCAGCCATGTGGGATCCAGCTGCCTTGACCTCTATGCCACCTGCGGGCAATAAATAAAGTTTATTTTTATAATGAACTATTAACGTTTGTTTCTGTTTATGATGAGCCTCTACATACATCACAGATATATGTACCAGTGGGTTTACGATTAAGTCAGAATCATTCTGTAAATCGGAAACTATTTACAGCACATAATGGAAGCAGTAGCTGCAATTATGGCTCTGGCTCCTCTCACAAAGCCATGGGTCTGACTTTCATCGCCAGCTGTTCACATCCTAAAGTTTAAAGCTTTTAAGATTTTGAATGTGAGCTCCAACACATAATTTGTAACAATTACAAAGATTAAAAGTCAAACCAATAAATAACACCTACATTTTACATTTTTCTTCCCGTTAAAATAAAAAAGAATCAGTCATCTGATTAAAAAACAAGTGTGGGCTTTTAAAAGTGCACTCCTTATAAATGTCTTCAAATTGTCTTGCTTAAAAGCATGAATTTTTAATTTTATATCTTTTTTCCTTATTAAGCCATCTGTGTACAATGGTGGTAAGATTTGTTGTATTTTAGCTTTCTAAGCAATGATGGCCATTTAATAGGCATTTTTTAAGGATTAAAACAACCAGAGACACTTAAGACACACTTGATATGACAAATACTCAGCCAACTTTTAGGTGATTGAGATCACATTCAAATACCCCTTAAACTTCCCACACGCAGACTATGGGATACCCCCATGATCAGATACACGCAGAGGCCTGTAGACCTGTTGCTCATTCCCTCTGATTCTCACGGGCACCCTCCGAGGTCCCACGTCCCTTGTCCCTTGTGCCTTACTCAGCACCCTCCCTGTACACACATTCTACTTCTCTTTCACTGATGAAGCTGACTAGTGCCTTTAATATAATATGGGGAGTCTTCAATTTCTTTTTTTTTTTTTTCCATAGGGCATGTGCATTCCCCAGAGAGACACAGAGAAGGAAAGTGACAAATCAGCCCCCCGGGAGGGATGGTCACACCACAATCCCTTCTCCTCCATTCTCCTCTTGGGATTCCGAGTACACACACACACACATGCACATGCACCCGGCATGATTTTCAAGCCACCAGGTCTAGAACTGAACTGCAGAGAACCATGTGGGTACCTAGCACCTTAACCATCACACCGCATGCTGGCTGGTACTTCTTTTGATAATTTGATATTTCTAACTTTTTAAATTTGATTAAAATATAATTTTCGGGACCAGCAGTTAGCATAATGGCTATGTTGCTGGACTCCCACGTAGTCGACCGCAGTTCGAGTCCCGGACCCAGTGGCTTAAACTCACGCCAGGCACGTGTGCGTGCGTGCCCAAGATCCCAAGAGGAGAATGGAGGAGAAGGGATTGTGGTGTGGCCATCCCCCCTGGGGGGTGATTTCTCGCTTTCTATCTCCCTGTCTCTCTCTGTCTGGTGAGCGCACGCGCCCTATAGCAAAAACCTCTCCAAAAAAAATATATAATTTCCAATAAAATATACAATTAGAGGCATAGATTCATGTCATTACTATAGTTTTCTACACGTGAGGTTACAGCATATATTGACAAGCTGACATAAAAATTTCTGGTAAAGATTTAGACACGGTAGTAAAGGAGGAATTGTTGGAGGTGAGCAACATCCTGATACACAGAAAAGCTTTCTGAATTCCCAACCCAGTACCTTCTCATTTTGAACCAATACCTGTTAATAAAATATACATTTATCAAATCCTTTATGGTTTGTAAAGAGTTTTTAAGAATAAGTATCGGGGCCAGCAGGTGGCATGGTGGTTAAAGGTGCTGGATTCCCACATGGCCAGCTGCAGTTAGGATCCTGGACCTGGTGGCTTGATTTCTTGCTTTCCCTTTCTCTCTATCTCTGTCTCTCTCTGGTCAAATTAAAGAAATAGTAATAATAAATGGAATTAAATAAATAATTGTTAAAAAAAAGTATAAGTATCTACAACTCCTTCTTCCAAGCTCAATAAAATATATGTAAACTAAAACATGGATATTTTATTAGAAAGTACCCCAAATACAATAACATTAGCTTATTTGTTCTGAATTAATGACCTGTGCCATCTCAAATTAATGATGACCAACATCCTTGTGACTTGCCACTAACACTGACATAAAAACTAAGAGGATCATCAATGTCAGTTTGAATAGAAAAATACAGGAAGAGGGGCAAGCAGCTGGTGTAGTGGTTAGGCATTGGACTTCCACATGGCTGACTACGGTTCAAGTCCCGGCTCAAAATTCACGCTGGGCACATGTGCATGCATACCCAAAATCCCAAGAAGAGAATGGAGGAGAGGGGATTGCAGCATGACCGCCTCCCTGGGAAGTGATTTCTCACTTTTTCTGACACTCTATCTCTCTTTATCCCTCAGGCAAGTGCACTCACCCTATAGCAAAAATCTCTAAGAAAATATAAAATACAGGAGGAAATAGATTTCAAATCATAAATTTCATTCTACATTGAGAGTTCAAACTCTAACCTATGTATTACCACCATTTTGTTCTTTGCTGTTATTTTTAAATGCTTAGTTATTTCATTAAGGTGTCATTAGTGTAAATACTATGTATATATAGAAAGAGAGAGAATGAAAACAATGTGGTAACATGGTAGCAGTTCAAGAATTTAGGTAAATTCTTTGTAGTAGCCTAGAAATCTTAGTACGTTTGAAATGATTTCCAACTAAAAACCTGCAGAAGTTATTTTTTCATTATAATAAACATACTCCATTCATTTCAAGTACTGGTAACACCCTTATATCCTAGATTTTCAACTTTTAAAAATCCTTCTCTTAAACCAGGAAGGATTTTCATCATAGGTTACAATGAGTACCTTCTTTTTAATAGTCTCTGTCCACTACGGGCAGTGTTCTCATTAGGAGGGACACTCGTTTGAGCACGGTGCATAGGAACGCTTTTACTAAAAGACAGACCTCAGGAAATACATGTATTTATGTGGCTTCTTTTTTCTTGAAAACATTCTACCCACAGTTATAACCATATTTATTCATTAAGTTTCACACCACATTCAGGCAGTTTGGCATTTTCAAGTGTTATAACTGGAAGAAACCTAAATAGATTTTCTATTTTTCACATATAAACATGACCCCCCATAATTTGCCCGAGGTTACAGGCTCATGAAAGGAAACCAGGTCTTCTGACACCTCCCATGGTTTTTGGTTTATTTGTTTGTTTCATGAACTAAAAGAAAAAAAAAATAGCAAAGTTCAAAAGAACCAAGGATTTAATAAAGCACTCTCCATGCAGAAGAAAAGCATGCTCCTCTCCATTTAAAAAGGAATGGAAAAAGAGAGGCAGGAAAAGGAAAAGAAAGAAGGATAAATCTGTCTTTTCACCTGAAAAGCCACAGAGAGTCAGCACAGGCAGGAGAGAAGGGAACTGGAGCTAAGGAGTAGTGGTGAGGCTGGCAGCCGGGACAGCTGGAGGGAGGGGGACAGGAGCCCTCCTACCAGGAAGGACTTAGAACTAGAAGATGGACCCACTGAAAAGGAGTGCTCAGCCAAAAGCAGAGAAAGCCGGGGTATGATGTCAGGGTTTGGGAGAATGGCAGAAAGCCTTTGTTAGGCTGTAGAGAACAAGGATCCAGCAGGTAGTATAGTGGTAAAGGTGCTGGATTCCAACATGGCTTATCTTGGTTTAAGTCCTGGACCTGGTGTCTTGCTTTCTTATTTTCCCTTTCTCTCAGTCTCTCTGGTCAAATTTTAAAATAATAAAAAATAAAATGGAATTTTTTTTTATAAAAAAGAACATGGATTCTATCCAAGTAGGTGCTAGGAAACAAAAAGAAATTAAGTACAGGTTGATTGGTCTCATGTGTGCTAATGTAGGTGAAACTATAGAAAGTAACATTATTGGGACCAGCAGATGGTGTAGTGGTTATGTCACTGGACTCCCACATGGCCGATCATGATTCAAGTCCCAGACCTGGGGCTTGAAATTCACGCCAGGCATATGTGCGTGTGTGCCCAAGATCCCTGGAGGAAATTGGAGAAAGGATTGTGGTGCGGCCAACCCCACCTGGAGGGTGATTTCTCACTTTCCCTCTCACTGTCACTGCCTCTCTCTCTCTCCAGGAGAATACATGCCCTAAGGCAAAAGCCTCTTTTAAAAAAAGAAAATAATGTTTTTGTTGATTCTTAAAGCTTTAGATAGTACAAGAAGAGGCAATAAATTTTTGTTTTTGTGTGCTAAAATTGTAAAATAAAACTGTAGATCTATCTCAAAAAATACAAATTATTCTAGACATTTTTTTAAAAATTATTTCTTTATTTAATTTTATTTGTTATTATCATTTATTTTTAAATTTTGCCAAAGAGACAGAGAGAGAGCAAGAGAAAAGAAAAATGAGGCAGTAAGCCACCAGGTCCAGGACTCAAACCGCAGACAGCTGTGTGGGAGTCCGGCATCTTAACCATCATGCCACCTGCTAGCCCTTATTATAGACCATTTTAAAAACCTCAAGTGAGCAAACAGAATTCACCATTATTCTAGTTTCCCTTCCCAAACAAGGCTACTTCTTTTAGGTCTTCTGGTTGTACTCTCTATTATCAGAAATTTGCTTTCCAACAGTGCACTGGAATTCTCTATTAAAAGTCTAATTGTAAGGAACAATGGAAGAGAACTGTAGCTTATACTTCAAGAATCTTCTGATAATATCATGCTATGATAATAATAATATTATTATGGCGAGTAAAAGAAAACATTGCAGGCATACAAAATGTATGCCCCAAACCTGCAAATGTTTCTCCAGAATGGCATGGCTTGGATTTTTGAAAGGTGAGGAAAGTCTCTACTTAAAGGCCACACAGAGACCACATGAGAGCAATGGAAGTGTGGTAAAGGCCACACAGAGACCACATGAGAGCAAAGGAACTGCAGGAGCTCACGGGGTCTGGGCCTCAGCTCATGCACGAGTGGGGCAAAACCACAGCTGATGCTGTGACTTCTGCCAAGTAAGTCCACTGAGATCAACTCAAGAAGACGACTTCTCCAGTAAAGTGGCTGAAAGCCAGCCCTACCAATGAATTCCCCCCGGGGGATTGGCCACACTGCAATCCCTTCTCCTCCGTCCTCCTCTTACGACATGGCATGATTTCTTATTTTACCTCTCTCTGTGACTCTCTGTCTCTGGCAAGCATTACAGTCAATATGCATTTGTAGAATGTTTTTATTATTCTACAAATGCATATCAGGAACCTATAACATCTTCACACTATTAGATCAACTAAGCTGTCCTAAGATAAAACACAAAATCAGAAAAGCATGATGCACGAAGACATACCTCAGAGCACTATGTAAAACAGGTAAGAGGACCAGCCGATGGCGTAGTGGTTAAGGCAACTGAGTACTACAGTATTAATACATGGCCAGCTTCACCATTTGAGTCCCAGACCCTGTGGCTTGAGAAATACCCTGGGCATGTGTGTTTGCCTTCAGTCCCTAAAAGGAGAGAAAAATGGAGAAGAGATTATGGCATGACCATGCCCATGGAGGGTTCTTTCTTGCTTTCTCTCTCTCTCTGGTTTTCTCTGGTGATCACATGTGTGTACCCTCTGGCAAATTAAAAATAAATCAATAAATAAAAGAAAAGAAAGAAAGGAGTAATCTAGGCTAGCCCATGGTGCAGCAGTTAAGCCCTCTGTGTAGAGAGCCAGATCCACATGACTGATCCCACTTCAAATCTCAGTCCTGGCAGCTTGAAAAACATGCTGGGAGGGACCAGCAAAAGACGTGGCTGGACTCTCACTTGGCTGACTGTGGTGTGAGTCCCAGACCTGGTGACTTGCTTTCACGCTTTCTCTGTCTCTCTCTGGTGAGCTCATGTGCCCTACAGGAAATTTTTAAAATAATAGTAATAAATAAAATTAAATAAATAATTCTAAAAAGAAAGAAAGAAAGAAAGGAAAAAAATATGTGGGGCATGTGTGCAAAATCCTGTTGGAATGAGGAAGTGGAAGAAAAAGGATTGCAGTGTGACCAGGCCCCATGGGGTGGGTGCTCTCTCTGTCTCTCTCTCTTTCACAAGTGTACACACCCTCTGGTTATTAAAAATATAAAAAAGAAGAAGATGGAGGAGGAGAAGAAATCTAAATAAGAGAATGGAATAGAAAAGCGTAGGACACATGGGCCGGCCAGGTGGTGTGTGGTTGAGGCGGCTGGATCCCACATAGACAACTGCACAGCTGAGTCCTGGACCCAGCAGCTTGGAAAACATGCCAGATGCATGTGCACGTGTGCCCAAAATCCCAAGAGGAGAATGGAAGAGAAGGGAATACGACTACATGGCCTTCCCCCCGGGGAGCTGATTTCTCACTTTCGCTGTCTCTCTCTCTCATCTCTATCTCTGATGAGAACACACACTATTATATAGCAAATACTTAAAAGAAATAAAAGGGGAAAAGTATAGGATGCAGTATGTAGCCATTCAAATAATATTTATGAAAATACATTCATTCATGAGTACATTTTACTATCTTAATGTTGTTTTCTTTTGTCAAAGGAAATAAAGTTAAAAGTGAATAAATAGTATGATTTCTATTTTATTAAAAAAAGCATTTTTAAAAAGACAAAAGATTCTAATACATATTAATAGACATTAACTATAAAAGATATATTATCATTGAATTTTAAGGGCTCAATAATTTTTCCATATTTTAAACTTTCTAAGAAGCACCTATTACATTTATAATCATAAATTAAGAATTATATGCATGCACACGCACACTCGCACACATACAACTTCTTTTCATCCCAAGCTTCCTCTATGTGGAAAATTGCTTCTCAGAATAACTTTTGCAAGAGAAGTCCAAAAAGCTCCGTGTATTTTTTTTGCTAGGGCTGCGAACCACCACAGATTTCAAGAAAATCTGCTTAGCCAACAGAAATTAATTTCTCACACTTCTGGCAACTGGAAATCTGAGATCAAAGTGGTAGTAGGTTTGGTTTCTCCTGAGGCCTCTCCTGGCCTATGAGCAGACACCTCACTGCGTCCTCACGTGGCCTTTGCTCTGTGCTTCAATCCCTGGCATCTCTTCCTCTCCTTGTAAGGACATCAGTCACATTGATTAGGGCTCTACTCTTTTGACCTCAGGTCACTTTAATTACCTTTTTGAAGTCTCCGTCTCCAAATACAGCCACATTGGGGGTTAGGGATTCAACACAGGAATTCTCAGTCGTTATTTTTTTTTTTTTAGTTTGCGTATTTATTTTTTATATATTCAACCACTGTATATCCTTACAGCTTATAAAATTAATTTTTCCAGCATGAATACACTGCATATTAGTCTAGTTAAAGGTATTATCGTACACATTATCATCAACAGCTAAGTTTCCATTTTTGTAATCCCTTACATGTTTGGCTTCTTTTTTCCCTTGATTCCCTTCCTCTCACTCAGTCGTTAACTTAACATGCCCAAATCTCCCTGGATACAGAGATGGATACCACCAAGTCCCTACCTGCATGGTGTTTTCATTTTAATGGAAGAGAGGGCGAATAATCAATAAGAAAAATGCTAGGAATACCATGGGAAATTTTAAAGCAGGCTTAAGTGTACAATGAGCAGTTACAGAAGAGAGGTTGTTGAATCGGTCTGGGAGGCAGAGGTTTGAGGACTTAAGACCTAACAGGTAAAAGCTCATTTTTCTTTTTTCTTTCTTTTATTTTTGAGAGGTTTTTGCTATAGAGTGTGTGCGCTTGCCAGACAGACAGAGAGAGACAGAGAGACAGGAAGTGAGACATCACCCCCCAGAGGGGGATGGCCACACCACAATCCCTTCTCCTCCATTCTTCTCTTGGGATCTTGGGCACGCATACACATGCACCCGGCGTGAGTTTTAAGCCACTGGGCCCAGGACTGGAACCGCGGTCAACTACATGTGAGTCCAGCAACATAGCCATTATGCTAACTGCTGGTCCTGAAAGTTCTGTGCTAATCTGTGCTGTTATCTGTGCTCAAATTTGCACTTACCTTACACGTCATGTGAAAATGTTCAGCCTTTCTTGGCCTCTGGGGACCATCCTTCCATACAAATGTGTAAGTCTGGGGGTTCACTCTAGTAATTTTGACTCTTTCCTGAGATGACACTTTCACCCTAAATATTTAAGACTTTGTTTAAGCCATAGCTATGAAGGAGTGCTGTTTAAATTTTTTTAAGAGAGATTTTTGCTTTAGGGCTCATGAGCTCACCAGAGAGACAGAGACAAAAAGCAAGAAATCGCACCCCCCACCCCCCAAAGAGGGGAGCGGGATATGGCCATGCCACAATCTCATCTCCTCCATTCTCCTCCCAAGACTTCGGGCATGCACCCACATGCATCTGGCACGAGTTTTAAGCCACCAGCCGACTATGTGGGAGTCCAGCAATGTAAACATTACGCCATCTGCTGGATCACTGAAGGAGCACTTTCTATGGGCTTTCTTGTCACTGTATCCTTTCAAAAGTCACACTCAGAATTCAGTGAAAAATCAGAAAGAACTTGATCCAGATATGGGCTTTGCTAACCTCCAAGTCTTTTGACTTCTCTTGCCTCATTGGTATGTATTCACAATGAAAGAAAAAAAATCAATGTATGCTAAACACTTAAACTTTTTTGTTTACTAAAAGTTTTTGCTATAGGCAAGAGTTCGCCAGAGAAACAGAGAATGCAAGTGAGAAATCACCCCCTGGGAAAGGATGGCCATGCCACAATCCCTTCCCTTCCATTCTCTCTCAAGATTTTGGGCAAGCACACACACATCCCTGTGTGATTTTCAAGCATCCAGGTCCCGTACTCAAACCACGATCAACCATGTGGGAGTCCAGCGTCATGACCACCATGCCAACTGCTGGCCCCTGAATACTTAAACCTTAATGCAGTCTATAACTCTGTCCATCTTCTGCTTTAAATGTATTTTTAGAGAAGTCTCTGAAGAGATATGAGTTTGTTTCTACACATATGCTTAAAAAGGCAAAAGCAAGCATTTTTAGATCATAAATATAATAAAATACTTTATATATTGTTTAGGCATGATTATTTTACTATAAATGCTTCCATTTCTTGAGTGTTAACATTTTTCCCTCTGTTAGTTTGCCCAGAGTCCATAAGCCCATGTATTTCAAGCCCACTGATTTTCAGGTTACCCATCCCCACTCTCTACGACGCGCCGCAAAAGTGCTTGGTGGATTTTGACACAGGCAAATGGAAATGAAAGATGCTTTAATTTAGATGTCAACCTCCTGTGCTTTTTGTTTAAAACATAGAAAAGGTTTTCTTGAACTTCACATTTGTGACTGATGTGCTGTTATATGCTGTCAGCATAATGTGTCTGAGTGAAATAATGCCAAATTTTAAGTGAAGTTTTCTGTCCGTATCACGACCTGTTACAGAACGAATACCTAAATGAAGATGTCGATGCTAGAGTTATTGAATACGAAGACAACCGGCCCCTCTTAGATATGTTTCTGCAGAAGCCAATGGGTTTACTCTCCCTGCTGGATGAAGAAAGTAGATTTCCCAAGGCCACCGACCAGACTCTTGTGGGTGAGTTAAAACCCACTATGACTGCATGATTTTATGAATACAGTGATGTATTAGGTTGTCAGAAAAGTCATGATTCATTTCACATATAAAAAAATGCATCATGACTTTTCCAACTACCCAGTAATTCTAATAGTTTTCAAATTGTTTTAAATTCTAGGGAAAAAAATAGCTGTCACAAAAAGCCTGCATATCTAAATTTATTTTTCCACTTTACTTTTGCTAGAGGCTAAGTTGTACCTAATTAATAGTCTATATATTTCGTGACTCTCACCAGAGACAGAAGAAGAGAGAACGAATCCCCTGTGGGGAATGGTCACACTGCAGTCCCTCCTATTCCATCTCTCCCTCTTCTGGGGATTTTGGGTACACACACACACACACAAGCCCAGCATATGTCTCGAGCCACTGAGTCTGGGACTCAAACTATAGTTGACCACGTGGGATCCACCTGCCACAGAGCTGGGCCCTGTATACCTGACTTTAAAGAAAAGGTTCTAGGGCCAGCAGATGGTGTAGAATTATGTTGCTGGACTCCCACATGGCCAACTGCAGTTCATGTCTGGACCTGGTGGTTTGAAATTCACTCCAGGTGCATGTGCATGCATGTCCAAGATCCTGGGAGGAGAATGGAGGAGAAAGGATTACAGTGTGGCCATCTCCAGTGAGGGGTGATTTCTCATTGTCTTTGTCTTGCTCTCTCAAGTGCATGTGCCCTAAGGCAAAAACCTCAAAAGGAAGGAAGGAAAGAAGGAAGGAAGGAAGGAAGGAAGGAAGGAAGGAAGGAAGGAAGGAAGGAAGGAAGGAAGGAAAGAAAAGGTTTAAAAGCTAATATCTGGACCAGTAAATGTTTATAAGAGAGTCAAATATTTATTGATGAATTATTAGGATAGTAGACTTTTCCTTATTTTATGGGAAAGTCCCAATCATAGAATAGAATTTTTGCTTAGAAAAGAAATTATAGGGGACTAGCAGGTGGTGTGGTGGTTAAGGCACTGGGCACTCCCACATGACTGACCACAGTTCAAGTCCCACAGCTGGTGACTTGCTCTCTCTCTCTCTCTCTCTCTCTCTCTTTCTCTCTCTCTCTCCATCTCTCTCTGGTCAAATTAAAATAAATGAATAAATAAATAAATAAAATTTTTTAAAAATTCTTTAAAAATAAAAAGAAAAGAAATTATAAATTATCCATCCCAAAATTAGAAATTAGTGAACAGGGCAGAAAAGTACTTCTAGAATTTAAAAAGTTATAGCTAACAGAGAGGAAACAAATTAATATGTGATGTTTTAGTCATTTATTTAAGAGAGGCAATGGGACCAGCAGTTAGCATAATGGCTATGTTGCTGGACTCCCATGTAGTCGACCACGGTTCGAGACCTGGACCCGGCGGCTTAAACTCACACCAGGCCTGTGGGCATGCGTGGCCA
>NW_006159427.1:4261069-4267094 GCF_000334495.1 Tupaia belangeri chinensis
CACTTTCTGTCTCTCTGTCTCTCTCTCTCTCTCTCTTTCTGGCGAGCACACACTCCCTATAGCAAAAACCTCTCCCAAAAAAAAGAAAAAAAAAAGAGAGAGAGAGGCAAAATAACCTCAAATACCTTAATACCTTTAAGTCGTAGTACATTAAAAAATATTCATGATAATAACCCTGAGTCATCAAAGAAATATTAAACGTATTCATTTTTTTCTGTTTGAAAAGGCAGGGCTGTGTAATCTGTTTAAGAAGATTATCATCCAAAATGGTTAAAATTAAAATGTCCTATTTCTTAAGTAAAATAAGAAAAAAAAATCTTAGATTTTTCAGGTATCTGAAAAAAAATCTCTTTTAATGTGGAACACCACATTCCTTATGATAGAAGATACTCATTATGTATAATATATATTTTTAAAAGAACTGTTTAATTTTATTCATCATTATTTTTAAAGAATTATTTTGTTTAATTGTATTCATTATCTTTATTATTATTTTAATTTGACCAGAGAGACACAGAGGCAAAGAGGGGGATAGTGAGAAAATAATAAAAACAATAATAATAAAAATAATAATAATAAACTAATAATAATTGAACCACAGTCAGCTATGTGGCTGTCCCATGCTCCGAACAACTGTGCCACCTGCTGGCCCCATTATTTTTTTAATTTGACCAGAGAGAAACAGAGAGAGAGGGAAAGCGAGAAAGCAAACCACCAGGTCTGGGACTTGAACTGTGGTCAGCCATAAGGAAGTCCAGTGCCTTAACACCATTCTACCTCTTTTTATTTTTTCTTAATTGCCAGAAGGCACTTATATTTGCAAAGAGAGAGAGAAAACATCTTCTCTCTACAAACCTCCACTTCTTGCTCGTGTCAGGATTTTGAGAATGCCCTGCTGGTGGGCAGGGACTCAACTCTCTGTTGGCCATGTGGGATCTGGTTCCCAATGCACAGTGCTTAACCCCTGCACGAAGGGCCAACCCCATATTGAGCTTCTTATGTAATCAATAACACAGTTCCTCAAGTATTATAGAAAGGAAAGTCAAAACGCTAAAGTTTTAGGCTCCTAGCTTGACATCTAAATGTTTCACGAACCTGTTGGGTCAATCTCAGACAGTTCCCTGTCTCTATAATAGCGACTATCAGGATGTTGTCCCCAGCCCAGGGCCATCATCATCACCTGGGTATGTGAATTTCTAGTTCCAGACTTACCAAGTCGGAAACTCTAGGGGTAGATCTGGAAGCCTGTGTTTTAACAGATCTTCACTGATTTACCAAGGTTTGAAAACTACTGCTCTCAATAATGGCAGAATGGTAAATATTTATGATCTTGAGTTTTGTTTTACCATTTATAATTATGTCCAAATCTGCATATATTAGCTTACATATGATTTCTGTCTCACTGTACATTGTTCTTATGTCCAAATCTGCATATATTAGCTTACATACGATTTCTGTCTCACTGTGATGCTAAAAAGATCATTTTGACAATATTTGCAAGGCTCTCCTACATGTTAAAATTGTAATTCAATTTTGTTCACAGACAAATTTGAAGGTAATCTCAAATCACAGTACTTCTGGAGACCCAAAAGAGTGGAACTTAGTTTTGGAATTCACCATTTTGCAGGAAAGGTAAGAACTCAAGAATTATGACTCCGTTTCTTTTCAGCCTCTATTGAATAAAAGAGAGAGACATGAAAGTTGTGGCCTTAAATACTCGTGGGTGGTTCTCACGAGGTAGCCGTCTGCTTCCGCTCCCGTCTGGCCCTAATTCTGCCCTCCAACGTCCTCCAGTCCATTTCCACTGATGTGGAGGCCACTCCCTGGCCAGGTCATGCACTTCTAGAATCTAGCGTAAAAAAGTAAAGACAAAAAAAGCAAAAAATTATTTTCTTCATTCAACAAACATGAAGTTATAGTCTTACTAGAGGAAGTTTTTAAGAAACGAAGGAAAATCAGTAAAGAAAAGAAACAAGACTTAAAGAGTTCATGTTTCTGATCAGAATATCTGACTTTGGATTAGATTAACTGGCAGTAATTAACTTTTTTCCTTCATCTCACCATAGCTAAGAAACTTTTACATAAACTACCTTTTTCAGTCTTCAGATGCTTTTCTTTCTACTGAAGCCTTTGTTCCTCCTTCCTCCCAGCAAGAGAAAGTGTCAGGCTGGAAGTTCGGTCAGAACGGAGCTAACCCAGAGAGACGGAACTGGCCAGTAGACTTTTACTCAGTTGCAGAAAGTAATCTTTATGCATTGAAGAGACATTATTTCCATGCCAGATATGTCCAATACCTAGAGAGTGCTTTCCTTCTCTCCTTCTGTGGAGAATAATGGGCCATGTCTCACAAATATGTTATAAATATTGAGGTAATAAGATACTCAAATTTTATGCATGAAAAGAGAAATACATTAAAAAGTAAAATAACACAGAACTCTAGCATTCTAATCCACTTTGCAGCATCCATATGCCAGTAAACATTCCACATACGTTTTTTAGAATTATTTGATTCAACTTTATTATTACTTTTTTCAAGAATTATTTATTTTGGGACCAGAGTTAGCATAATGGCTATATCGCTGGACTCCCACGTAGTCGATCACGGTTCGAGTCCCGGACCCGGTGGCTTAAACTCACACCGGACACGTGTGTGTGCATGCCCAAGATCCCGAGAGGAGAATGGAGGAGAAGGGATTGTGGCGTGGCCATCCACCCTGGGGGGTGACTTCTCACTTTCTATCTCTTTGTCTCTCTCTGTCTGGCAAACGCACATGCCCTATAGCAAAAATCTCTCCAAAAAAAAAAGAATTATTTATTTTAAATTTTATTTATTCATTCTTTTTATTTTTAATTTTGACCAGAAAGAGACACAGAGAGAGAGAGAGAGAGACAGAGAAAGTGAGAAAGCAAGGCACCAGGTCCGGGACTCAAACCATGGTTGGCCATGTGGGAGTGTCCATCACCTTAACTACCACACCACCTGCTGGTCCCATCATTATTATTATTTTTAATATTTCCAGAGAGAGACACAGTGAGAGAGAGAGAGAGAAGGTAGAGAAAGTGAGAAAGCAAGCCTCAAGGTCCAGAACTCAAACCACGGTCAGCCATGTGAGGGTCCAGCGCCCCTAATCACCACACCTCCTGCCAGCCCCTAATTTTTTATTTTTAGATTTTATATAACTTTATTTATTATTATTATTAATGTTTTCAGAGAGAGACACAGTGCGAGAGGAAAGAGAGGGAAAGCATTCCACATACTTTTGTCATTAAAAAGTATACCTATGGGGCCAGCAGGTGGCATGGTGGTTAAGGTGATGGACTCTCTGTTAGCTGACCACGGTTTAAGTCCCAGACATGGCAGCTTGCAAATCACTCCGGATGCGTGTACATGTATGCCAAAAATCCTTAGAGGAGAATGGAGGAGAAAAGATCACGGCATGGCCATTCTCCCTGGGGCAGTGCTTCCTCACTCTCCCTCTCACTGTCTCTCTCTGGTAAGCGCACACATCCTATGGTGAAAACCTAAAAAAGAATTATAAAAAGTATACCTTAAATCATTACAGTTATAACCTCTATCATGACATTAAGCATATGATTTTTCAAATAAGCCTCTTTGAACCATCCATTAAGAATTTCCTATAATGGGAGTTAGCAGGCAGTGAAGTAATTAAGGCACTAGACTCCCACATGGCTGACTGCAGTTAGAGTCCCAGATCCCACGACTTGAAAGTTACAATGGGTGCATGGGCTTGCATGCCCAAAATCCCAAGAGGAGAATGGAGGAGAAGGGATTGTGGTGTGGCCATCCTCTCGGGGGTAATTTCTCACTTTCCCTCTTTGTCTCTCCAGTGAGTGCACATACCCTGTTAGCAAAAATCTCTCCAAAAAAAAAATAATAATAATAATTTCCTATGATCATTTTATGTAGTTGTTTTTTAACAACTCATCTGCTCAGGTTGCTGTAACAAAAATGCCATAGGCTGGATCTCTTAAACAATAGCAACTTATTTTCTTACAATTCTGGAGACTGAAGTCCAAGGTCAAGCTGTCCCTGGCAGGACTGGTATCGGCTGAAGGCTCTGTTCCCGACTTGCAGACAGCCGCCTTCTCACTGTGCCCTTACATGGCCTTTCCTCTGTGTGCACATGGAGAGAGCGAGCTATCTGTGAAGTCTTTTCCTGCTCTTATAAGGGCATATGCCCTATTGGATTAGGGCCCCACCCTTATGACCTGTTTTAACGTTAATTACATCCTTAAAGACCCTATTTCTAAATACAGTTACAGTGGCAACTAGACCTTCAACCTATGAAATTTGGAGGAATACAAGTCAATCTGTAACAACCACCTTATTGGATCATCCTACAAAAATCTCTGTATTATATTCAACTTTTAAAAGCCTTAAAAATTATTTAGAAGTATCAGGAACTCAAGTACCCACAGTGTATTTAAAACACACTACTACTAAGATAAAAATTTGTCATGGCCAACCCAATGCAGGGGTGTCAGTTGTCACAGTGATGGGAATGCTTTGGTGGCCCCAGTGAGCTTCCTTCATGCTCTTGCCTCATCCCTCCAAATAGAGAAAATAAATATACCGCATTCTCTATAATTTAAGAGGGCTAGCAAGTGGCATGATGATTAAGGCATTGGACTCCCATATGCCTAACTGCAGTTAGAGTTCCTGACCTGGCAGCTTACTTTCTCACTCTCTACCTCTCTGCCTTTCTCTCGCTCTCTCGCTCTCTCGTAAGCACTTGTACCCTGTAGTCAATTTTTAATAATAATGATAGGTAAAATTAAGTAAATAACAAAAGAAAGGGGTTACCTGATAAGTCTTCCCTCTGTGGCTCAGCACAGTCAACTCTGAATAAGTATCATTCAGTGAAGAAGAAGATGATGATGACGGCAGTGAAACTGTGATCGTTATGATAGCATGCTTTATTCTCAGGTCCTCTACAGTGCAAATGGGTTCTTGGCTAAAAACAGAGACACTCTTCCAACTGATATCGTGCTCCTTTTGAGATCATCAGAAAACAGTATAATTCGGCAGCTGGTCAACCACCCTCTGACAAAAACAGGTAAGGCAGTTTCCTTTAACTGATTAGCTTCCTCAGGTCCAATCGAGTAGTTTCTGTCTCTGATTTTTCATTAATATAATTCTTGATTTTTTTTCATGTCAGCTTATTTTCAACTTACTGTTTATTTGTTAATAACCCTCTACCCCAAATAATTTGATTAAAATATAAAAAACTAGTTTTTCATTAAAGAAAAGCATTTGAAGATCTCACTAGAAACTATGAGGGTGTGCTAGCTACTCACTCCTGATGGCTTGAAAAACACAATGGGAGCCTGTATGTGCATACCCAAAATGCAGAGAGGAAATCAAGGAGAAGGGATTGTGGTATGGCCATCCCCTCTGAGGGTGATTTCTCACTTTCCCTCTGTCTCTCTCCAGTGATTGCCCGTGCCCCATAACAAAAGTCTAAAAAAAAGAAATCCCATATCATGATACTAACCCTCTAACAGAATGGTTAAGGGATCAGGATCAATCCCATATGACTGACTGCCATTTAAATCTTAGCCCCAGTGTCTTGCTGGGTGCATGTGTGTGCATGCCCCAAATCCAACAGGATGGAGAAATGGAATACAAAGCATTCCAATATGACTATGCCCCAGTGGGGGATGCTTTCTCCCTTCTCTCTCTCTCTCTGTCTTTTTCTCTTTCTTCCTCTCTCTCTGGTAAGTGCATGTACCCTCTGACAATAACATAGTGTAATGTACAATTTAAAGAAGATGGATATGTGTATATCTTGATTTGATTATTATACACTGTACACATGCCTTTAAAAATCATATTTCAACCCACCAAGATATATATTGATTATATATAAACTCGATCAGGGGCCAGCCCTTGGCACTGATGGTTAAGATAGCTAAATCCCACATGGCCAACTGTGCAATTCAAGTCCCAGACCCACGAGCTTGAAATACACACTAGGCGTGAATGCTTGCTTGTCCAAGAGGG
>NW_006159427.1:4267111-4296166 GCF_000334495.1 Tupaia belangeri chinensis
CTCTTGCTCTCTCTCTTTCTCTCTCTCTCTCTCACACACACATCTGTCTCTGTCTATCTCTGGAGAGCATACTCATCCTCTGGCAAATTCTTTTTAATTCCATAATTTAAAATTGATTGATAATTTCAAAATTTAAATTTAAAAAGGGGACTCAATCCCATGGCCTTGTAGTTAAGGAGTCTGATTCCACGTTGTTGACTGCGTGGTTTGAGTCAAGGTCCTGGTGACCTGGAAAACATGTCCCGCACATGTGAGTGCTTAACGAAAATCCTGACAGGATGGAGAAATGGAGAAGGAATTGCAATGTGACCATGCCGCACTGAGGTGTGCTTTCTCTCTCTTTCTGTCTCTCTCTAGTGAGCACACCTGCCTTCTGGCTTATAAACAAAACACAAAAAGAGAAAAAACAGAAGCCAATGTATTTTTTTAAAATCCACATGCCTTTACTTCATCCAACCACACATCCTTGCATTTAAAGTGGAAACAATACAGTCTGAGTCATTTTATTTTATTGGAGTTTAAAATTATCCCTTGATTTCTTTTTTAAATACCTTTATTGAGATATAACTGAAATGCAGTAAATGGCATTTATGTACTTATTTACTTATTGCTAGAGGGCACATGTTTGTTGGCAATTAAAAGTCAACAGTGCAGCATGTAGTGCCAGCCCAGCAGGGAGGCTATCGCACATGCCCATCTCAGACGTTTTCAGCTTCCTGCAGTACACGGAAAGAGAAAGAAAGCTGAGCAGGCCACTGCACCAGAGCCAGCCTTCATAACCACAGAGAACGAGGAGAACTTGCTGAAAACATTTAGATTCAAGCATGGTCCACGAGAAGGAGAGAGAAGAGAAATTATCTGTCAGAAGCGACGCTGAGTTTTAGAGACATTTTGAACATTATTATTAATGATACACTATAGGATTGTGGGTTGACTTGGTTTGTGTCCTTGGTAGGGGTGGGAATGAGAAAATAGTGAAAATTAGTGACATTTCCAGGGGTCACTATGTACCAGACCTATTTTCATATTTCATCAGAATTCTGTAGGGTGGCATCATTATACTGGGTTGTCAGAAAAATCATGCACATTTTTGCAGAAAAAATACATCATGATTTTTCCAATGACCCAATGGATTCAAGCTATAAATCAGAGACTAAGTAAATATTCCAAGGGTAGCACAGTTTAGGTCCAACTGGGAGTTAAACCCAAGTCTTTTTGGCTTCCAAGACCATAACGTTTACATTCCATCATGTTTTCCACGGCCTTGGATTGTGTATATCTGCAACAGCACACGTTTCTGAATGTTAGACTGAAGGTGGCCATTGCCTTCAGCCAGACTTGATTTGCCTGTAACCAGCTCAGGTAAATGAATGATTCAAATTCACACACAAAAAAAAGAAGCAAGTTGCTCCCTTCATCATTGTCATCTCATATCTTCTTGCAGTTGAAAAAAAATCTACCATCTTCCTCTGCCTTTTTTTTTTCTTTTGAGAGAGAGAGAGAGATTTTTGCTACAGGGCACATGTGCTCACCGGAAAGACAGAGAGATACATAAAGCAAGAAATCACTCTCTGGGGGGATGGCCACACCACAATCCCTTCTTCTCCATTCTCCTCTCGGGATCTTGGGCATGTACACACATCTGCCCAGTGTCAGTTTAAGCCACCAAGTCTGGAACTCAAACTTCAGTCAACTATGTGGGAATCCAGCGACATAATCATTATCCCATCTGCTGGTCCCTATTTATTTATTTTTTTTAAGTAAGAGATTTTGCTATAGTGTGTACATGCTCACTAGAAAGACTGAAAGTGAGAAATCACCCCCAGGGAGGATGGCCACACTGCAATCTCTTCCCCTCCTGTTCTCCTCTCAGGATCTTGGGCACAGATGCACATGTGCCTGGCATGAGTTTTAGGCTCTGGGTCCAGGACTCTATCCAGGATCCACTATGTGAGAGTCCAGCAATGTAACCATTATGCCATCTGCTGGTCCCTCAATTTTTTTAATTTCTCAGTTTAAAATTTTGTTGTATATTTTCACATTTTCTTTAACTGCCAGAGAGTGTGTAGGCTCACCAAATAGAGAGACTCCACAGTCCTTTCTCTTCCATATTCCCCACTTGTCAAGCAGAAGCAGCACACACACACACACACACACACACACACACCATGTTTTACAAGGTGCCAGAGCTGGCACAAGAGCACCAGTTGGCCATGGGGGATCCAGCTTCCCTTAACCAGTAGGCTCTTGGGCTGGCCCCACGCAATATTACCTTAGCCTCAGTTTCACCATAAATAGTTAACCAAGCATGTGAATATGAAAACTACAGAATCAACAATGCTTATTTTAACATTTAAGTAAATAGAAAAATCTTCTATCCATTAGGGATTCTAAAAGATATATTAATTTTATCTGCATTCCCACAGGTAATCTGCCACATTCTAAAACTAGAAATATAATAGATTATCAAATGAGGACTTCAGAAAAATCAGTCAACCTCACAAAGGTGAGAAAATGCCATTTTTTTACGGTAACAAGTCTGAATCTAACCTTTACAATGCAATATTTGTGTGCTCCTAAAAGCAAATAGCTTTTCCTTAGTTTTTCTCCCTCTGATAATATTTTCTTTTAAAGCAGGTGTTTGTTATGTTCACGTTACTGCTGGTGACTAAAATAATTATGCATTTCTGATATATTCCTAACTCTTCTTTTGTAGCTGGTTTTAAATGTCACACTAAGATCAACTAAAAATGGATTAGCTAGGGTCAGAGAAAATCACATTCTATACAAGAACTATTAAAATTCCCCAAAATGATGAAACAATTACCTTGAGGTAACAATATCAACAATGGTCTTGCTGTATTACCTCAATGGCGTCTTGCTTTATTATGTATTTAATTGCATAGACTAAGATCATCTAAAGGAAAATGCTGTTTGCTCCCCATGGCTCATAAAGCAAAACAGAAACAGAACTCTGAAGTGTCGTTGCTTCTTTGATCCTGTTAGGGTGAAATTGGAGAAGCCACACGCCACGCCAGAGAGACAACCAACATGAAAACACAAACGGTTGCATCATATTTTAGAGTAAGATATTCAATTTTGATATGTCATGCTCTGGGATGTGATTTATTCTAAATGAGTTATAGATTGAATACTAGTAGCCAATGTCACAGTGCCGTTAGCAAAAGAGAATGTTCACTGTATTCCATGTACTATTTCAGAGATGTATCAGTGTGTTCTGCCAAAAAATCTGTGCATTGTTTATTTTGATAGTTTACCTATAGAAACATAGTATCTCAGGTCAGTCCCCATCCCCCACCCCACCCCACCCCGCCACCATCCATGATAGAGTGCGTATACCCCTGAGAGAAGGGAGGGAGAGAGGTGAGCACTCTTCACAGGCTCTGGTCACATTCCATTTCCTTCCTCCATCCCTCCAGCCTGTCAGATCGTGGGCACTGATGTGCAAACCTGGCTTGTTTCTGCTGGCCTGGGACAGAAATCTGAGCTATGGTCTCCATATGAGAGATCTGACTTCTCTTGAGCAGCAGATTAAAATCGCAACGTGGAGTCAGCCCTCCAGGTCAATCTTAACGGAGGGCTATACTTTGATTAAAATTTGTCCATAGGGACCAGCAGTTCGTGTAATCGCTATGTTGCTGAACTCCCATGTAGCCGACCGCGGTTCGAGTCCTGGACCTGGTGACTTAAACTCACACCAGGCGCGTGTGCGTGTGTGCCCAAGATCCCGAGAGGAGAATGGAGGAGAAGGGATTGTGGAATGGCCATCCCCCCTGGGGGGGGGTGATTTCTTGCTTTCTGTCTCTGTCTCTCTCTGTCTTTCTGGTGAGTGCACACGCCCTATAGCAAAAACCTCTCTTAAAAAAAATTTTTTTTTCCATAGAACCACATTTCCACTAAAATAAGCCCCAAAAATCTTTTAATTTGGTGCTATGATAGCTTAGCAGTTCCTCCACACACACACACACACACACACACACACACACACACACACATACACACACACCTGATTTTAAGTCAGACAGATAGGTCAAGGTTCAGCACCAATCTCTGTTTCATTTCTCTTGTATATACACAGGGCAAAAACCTCAAAAGGAAAATAGAATTCAGTGTAGAACAGGGCAAGGAGAAGGGTCACCAGGGAGACTCAATAACATGCCAAGGAAGTGTGCTTAGCATAGACCAGGCAACCAACCTTCCTCCCTTGGACAATCTGGGCCAAAGGGAAGAAATGAAGTATTTTATTTTCTCTGTGCTCTGGAGAATTCTAGATCACTGTGCCCCTCTTATTGGTTTCAGTTCTCGTTTCTCTCTTCTGATAACCACTCCTTCTAAATTGTTGAAATTAATTCATATTAACCAGCCAATGGAATGAAGAAAATACCACCTACAATTTGTAAGTTATTAATAGTAATTTCATGTGGAGGAGGTAGAGGAAATTGGATTAAATTTACTATAAGCAATCAAGGAGTATATTCTGTTTTTTAATAGAATCATGAAATAACTTTTTGAAATATCTGAATGCTTTTTAAAAAATTTCCCAGATCTTGAACTCATAGCCATAGATTGTATGTGCTTCAACCCCTCTGAGCAGTTCCTAGGACATTTATGTACTTTATGTATTATGCTTGAGGCTGGTACATTCACTTTACATCAGGAATGCAGCCCAGCTGAATAACTAAAAATATTTACAGACAGATTATTTTATTTTTGTAAGCAAGTTATTCAAGACCATCATCAAACCTCTGTCGTTGGCATTAAGCACTGAATGTATATTTAAACCAGATTAGTTTGTGAAATCATTTTAATCTTCCGGCAGACATGAAAAACTGGAAGATAATTTCACACAGTACATAATGTGTTTCAAAGTTATTTTTCGTTCTGCAGTTAGAACATAGTGTGACACCGTGCCTTAGTCCCTAAGGAAAATCAGGGCCCAAATTGCAGTAAGCTCCCGCTCAGATCAGCCAGCAGATACGTATCACCTCCTACCACCAGTGCCCGGCAGGTGCTCACATGACTAAGGAAATGATGCCTCACAGGTCAATGTAACAAAAAGGGCTTCACCATGGCGGACCTAGCTGTTGGGAAAGATTACATCCGAGTCTGTGCAGAAGAGGGAGCTGTACAAATCCAGCACGTGGTGTCAGTGCCCAGTTTTAGTATTGGGTTTGCACTGCTTTGTGGCTGCAGACTACATTTCTAACACTCGAAGAGATCCAGCCGTCAGTACCTGCCTGTATTCTTACCCTACCTTGCCAGTACATTGCAATCTTATTTCTTGAATACTAGCTTTCTGAGATTCCACTTTCAGTTGAACTATGATTATCTCAGTACGTTACTTTGTTGTACAGAAATTGGCTCTGTTTTAATAAGGTATTGGTCCAGAACACAGTTTTCATATCTATGGGGTTAAAAAATACTTTCCTGAAGAACTGAGTGAGGAGAAGGGATTGCGACATGGCCATCCACTTTGGAGGGTGATTCTCTCTCTCTGTCTCTCTTCTCTCTCTGTGTCACTCTCCAATGAGCCCATGTGCCCTATGGAAAATTAAAAAAGAAAAAAAAAGTTTGCAGTCAAACTTTTAATAGTTAAGCTTCTAGTTATTACTTCTATTTTTTTTATACATTTAAATATGTAAGTCTCTCTCTCTCTCTATGTACATATATATGTATGTATATACATATTTATGTCTCTATTTTTTATATATAGTAGAAATAAAATGTTTGTTAATATAGATTTCCCTCCATTTACTGTGGTTAGTGTGAACATTTATATTATTCAATTTTCAAATTTTATTCTTTTAATAAAAAGACCAACAAGCTTGTCAGGTTTTGTATGCCGTTCTGAGGAAATTTATTTTGTTGTGTATCATAGTATTCTTTGATGGATTTGTTATCCAAAATGGTGGTGGGCCAACCTCATTTTGTCCGTTGCATCAAACCAAATAATGAACGTCAGGCAAGAAAATATGACAAAGACAAAGTTCTACTACAGCTTCGCTACACAGGAATTCTGGAGACAGCAAGAATTCGAAGGCTAGGGTACTCACATCGGATACTTTTTGCGAATTTTATAAAGCGGTATGTACATTTCTTTCTATTTTTCCATCGTACAGTTTGTATAAAAACTCCTTAGAAGAATTATAGGAGACCAAACAGAAAAGATGTTTTATATTTTTGGTTTTCTTTTGCCTTTTTTTTTTTTTTTTTTTTTTTTTTTTTTAAGGTTTTTGCCATAAGGCACATGCGCTCACCAGAGAGAGACAGTGAGAGGTAAAGTGAGAAATCATCTCCCGGGCAGATGGCCATGCCGCAATCCCTCTCCTCCATTCTCCGTCTATGATTTTAGGCACACGTGCACATGCACCCAGTGTGAGTTTCGCGCCCAGTGTGAGTTTCAAGCCATGGGGTCTGGGACTCGAACTGCAGTAAACCATGGGGAATCCAGCACCTTAACCACCACACCACCTGCTGGCCCCCAAACAAATTTTTAGATGGTCTAGAAGGGAGCATGTCATTCATGGAAAGAAAGGGTAACTAACTAGGGACCAGCAGTTAACATGATGGCTATGTCACTGAACTCCCATGTAGTCAACTGTGGTTCAAATCCCAGATCTGGAGGCTTAAACTCACACCGGGTGTATATGTGTGTGTGTGCCCAAGATCCCAAGAGGAGAATGGAGAAGGGATTGTGGTGTGGCCATACCCCCTGGGGGGTGATTTCTTGCTTTCTGTCTCTTTCTGTCTTCCTGGCGAGTGCGCGTGCCCTATAGCATAAAAAGAGAGAGAGAGGGTAACTATTACCTGGGGCCATATTGTCAGCTGGGGGACCCTGTGTGGTAGCACAGGGCACATCTTCTAGGCAGTATGATGGAGAGGCCTGAGCTACTGTATTGCAGAGCAGGACTGGGTTCTCTAGCTCTGCCACTTTCTACAACCTGACCCTCAAAAAACATTTGGCAATGTCTGGGGACATTTTTTATAGTCACACCAAAGGGGGTTTGCCACTTTTATCCAGGAGGCATAGAGGCCAGGGTTGCTGCTGAACCTCCGTTCTATAATGTACAGAACCTCCAACAAGGAACTGTTCACCTCTAGATGTTCACCTCAACTGTCCTGAGGTTGAGAAACCCTGACCTAGCAGAAACCTCATCTTCCTCACCCACTAAACCTGGCATGACTACCTGATAGGACTGTTATAATGATCAAATGGAATATTGTCTCTAAAAGTAAACCCAAATCAACTGAGTTTGTCCATTTAAACATTACACTTAATTTAGTTTTGGAAAGAAGAATCAATTAGAGGAGCAGCAGATGGCATAATGGTTGCATCGCTGGACTCCCACGTAGTCGACTGCGGTTCCAGTCCCAGACCCAGTAGCTTAACACTCATGCCCGCAGACCAGCAGTTGGTGCAATGGCTATGTTGCTGGACTCCCATGTAGTCCACCATGGTTCGAGTTCCAGACCCGGTGGCTTAAACTCATGCCAGGCACTTGTACATGCCCAAGATCCCAAGAGGAGAATGGAGGAGAAGGGATTGTGGCCTGGCCATCCCCCCTGGGGAGTGATTTCTCACTTTCTTTCTTTCTGTCTCTCTCTGTCTTTCTGGCGAGCACATGCACTCTGTAGCAAAAACCTCTCAAAAAAAAAAAAAAACCACCAGACACATGTGCATGTGCATGCATGCCTAAATCCCGAGAGGAGAATGGAGGGGAAGGGATTGTGGCATGGCCAACCCCCCTGGGGGTGACTTCTCACTTTCTGTCTCTCTGTTTCTCTGTCTCTCCACCAAGCACACCTGCCCTACAGCAAAATCTCTCTAAGAAAAAAAAAAAAGAATCAATTAAGTGTAAGGAGTTCTTTATACTTGAGATTAATGTAAAATGAATTAGCTGTATAGGAAATACATTTTATTAAGTAATACATTAATGGTAATGTACAGATTCAATATTATATATTTAATATTTTAAGTGCCCATGTTTCTAATATTTATCAATCCTATGATTTCAATTAGACATTAAACTTAAAGAGATTTCAAGAGCAGGGAACAGCAGGTGGCATGGTGGCCGAGGCACTGAACTTCCACATGACTAACCACAGTTCGAGTCCCAGACCTGTCAGCTTGCTTTCTCACTTTCCCTTTCTCTCTCTCTCTCTTTCTTTCTCTGTCTCCCTCTGATCAAATAACAATAATAATGATAGCAACAAATAAAATTAAATACTTTTTTAACTTTCCAAAAGTGAAGTCTATTACAGTTTTCAGATAAAATCTAGTGTTTGAGAAAGTCTTCATTTATGACACTGCAGCCTTTTTCAGAGTGTGTAAATTAGTATTAAGAACAAAACAAAGGTCATTTGGTGGCCGCACAACGAACTGTGATTTCTGACTTTATAAAGTCTTACTGGGCATTTCATGCAGTTTTGCAGAAACAACTCTCTGGTTTCCCTTGCTCAGATTTCAACCTGGTATTTATTTGAACAGCATCACAGTAAGGACACCTGAATAGACAGGTTTGGGCACACACACAGCTCACCTGGTGGGAGCAGGTGCACATGGGCACACTAGAGAGGGTTTTTAGCCATGAGCTCTGGGTGTACAGTGGACCCGTCAGTGCGCTTTACACAAGAACGGGAATGTCGTTTAATCCAGTTACTCTGTGAACTAACTATATGTTAAAGAGAGCTTCTAGAAGAGTGAAAGAGTAGGTCTTCCTTTAAGGAAACAAGGACTGGGACTGATGGGCCTGCAGGCATAGACGCATGAACAAACATGGCGCTCTGGTATGACTTCTGTTTGGTTAAGTTTATTGATCTGTCATAGAGAAGCCCATGCTTACACACGAGAGAGAAGCACCCTCCACAGGGTCTCATCCTGTCTCAACCCCCTTTCCTCAGTCTCCAGCTCTTCAGGATCTTGGGTCGTCTGCTTGTACCCAGCACATTTTCAGGCTTACCAGGGATCCAGCAGCTCAGTTCTGTTGGATGCCAGGGGTGCCACCAGGCTGGGCCCTCTGGCATAACTTTAAATAATTTTTAAGATTGGGGGGCTCAGTGTGCCACAGAAAATAGCAAAAGGTGGGGCTGGAAAGGCAGGCAGAGATACCAAACAGGAGGGGCTTCTATGCTAGTCCCCACTTGCGACTGCCAGTTTTAAATGCATGCTTTCTGGCAGGTGTGACCTTTCCACTTCCTGCACTCACACTGGTCCCTGGCTCACACGGTCATGTTACCTGCCCAGCCTTTACATGGCTCTGAGTTTTGCCATGCCAGCTTAAAATTTTGGAAATTCCTGGAGACTTTTAAGTCAGCAAAGAATAGGTTCACATTTCCATTTTAGAAAAATCATCCCAACAGAGCCTTGGAAGTTGGCTGTCAGGGACTAAGGATAGATGGCTAGATGGAGTCATCTGGGAGGAATTGTAAAAGTCTAGGGGAGAAGTGGTGAGGGGTGGGTTTAAGGTGATGACTGGAAGAATGGAAAGAAGTGGCTGCTGTGATGAATCGGGAGACCCTAGCTGCATCTGAAGGAAGTGGAGCCCGGAGAGGTTGAGGGGCTGAAAGGGCAGAGTAGCTACTGCATCATGATACACCAAGAGCAAATTAGGTCCTGAAGTGGGTGGTCCTGAAGCGGGAAGACTACTGGCCACTCCATGAAGTAATCTACATGGGAAATGTGTGATCGTTGCCTCATTCTAGACCAAGAGTTTTCAAAGAGTCTAACAGAAAAGTTGATTCATCTGCAGATTTCATGATGTGAAGCTTAGCGGAGCTCAAAGAGAATATTTATAGAGGTTTGATCTCCAGGCCTATTTTTAGATGTGGAAATTGCCAATTAAAGAAGTTCCATAGCAGGGCCAGCTCCATGACCCAGTGGTTAAGGCAGCTGGGTCCCACAGGTCAACTGCTTGGTTCAAGTCCCGGACCTAGCACCTTGAGAAATACATGTGCCTGAATGCCTGAAGTCCCAAAAGGAGGGGAAAAGAGATTAAAGCATAACCATGCCCCATGTTGGTTGTCTTCTCCTCTTCCTTCTGTCTCTCTGTATCGCTGTCTCCCTCTAGAAATAAATTAATAAATAAACTTTAAAAACAAGCAAATAAAAAGAAATTCCCTGATGTGGGCAATTTCCACAGCTAAGGAGAAAAGATTAAAACTCGGTTTCCGGGACCAGCTGTTATCATAATGGCTATGTCACTGGACTCCCACATAGTCGACTGCGGTTCGTGTCCCGGACCCAGTGGCTTAAAACTCACGCCAGGCGCGTGTGCGTGCGAGTCCAAGATCCCGAGAGGAGAATGGAAGAGAAAGGATTGCTGCGTGGCCACACCCCTGGGGGGTGATTTCTCGCTTTCTGTTTCTCTGTCTCTCTCTGTCTCTTTACTATAGCACATGCGCCCTATAGCAAAAACCTCTCAAAAAAAAAAAAAAAACTCGGTTTCCAGCCTCACGGCATGTTCTTCTCGATCTTCTGCACAACGTGGCCTCTCTTCTGAAATTCAAAACCTACCAAAACATGCTGCTGTGTTTCCACTGGATTTTCAGGTTACTTTTGCACAAGGAAAATAAATAAAAAATAAGGGAGTGTCAAAAGCTCTAGAAATCTGCTCTTTTGTATAAGATTGTTGATGATCGTAAATTGGCTTCTGCTCTTTGATTATGGGTCAGCTTGTGACCTCAGGGCCTCTATTACTGCTTTTCTCCATTAATTGATTCTCTTTCTCACCTCAAAAATTGAAAGACTGAACTAATAGAGATGGAAGACCTGTACACTACGATGAGAAGGCTGGATAGAATTAAACTCTTTCACCTAATTTTAAAATCAGCTTCCAGGAAAAAGCAGGAGACGTAGTAAAGGTGCTGGATTCCCAAATGGCCAACTGTGGTTTGAGTCCAGGACCTGGTGGCTTGAAAATCACACCACACTCGTGTGCATGCAGGCCCAAACTCCTAAAGGGAGAATGGAAGAGAAAGGATGGCAATGTGGCCATGATTCCTAGAGGGTGATTTCTCCCTGTCTGTCTCTGTCTTTCTGGTAAGCACATATACCGTATAGCAAAAATCTCTCTCTCAAAAAAAAATCAGCTTCCAGTGTTTTCGTGAAAGTGAAAAAATTTTAAGTTTTCACTCTGCTTCCTGCCACCACAATCCTGTTTTCAGTGCCCAGGAAAATGCTGCTTTTAAAAAATTATTTTTTTTTTTTCTTATTTAGCAGAAGAATTTTTGTTGGGAATTTCTGTGTTAAGTGTTGAAAATCGATCACGAAAGTGAAGAAACAAGCTCAGACTTTCACAAATAACTGGTCCGGTCTGTGTCAGTCTGGAATTTGGTCTGAACCAGAATTGTCCAGAGACCTACAGGATTGCGTGGGATTTAGTCTGGGAGTCTCTTCCCTTCTGCCCAAAGCTGTCGAGCGACCTCCAGGCTACTGAGATGTTGGAAATTTGTACGGTCCTAACCAGCTCTTTTTCCCATTTTTAGGTACTATGTTCTCTGCTATAAGTCAAGCGAAGAGCCCCCAGTGAGCCCTGACACCTGTGCTGCCATCTTGGAAAAAGCTGGTCTTGATAACTGGGCTCTTGGAAAAACAAAAGTAATGTTTTCATGTAATTTTCATTAAAAAGATGAACAAATAGATTGGGACACTTTACAATGATTGAAAAATAATACATTACAAAAGTTCTAGCTAAAGTAAGGGAACTGAATTTATAAATCCATAAAAGTTCCCATCTTGGGAACCAGCAGTTAGCGTAATGGCTATGTCACTGGATTCCCACATAGTCAACTGTGGTTCGCGTCCCAGACCCAGTGGCTTAAAACTCAAACCAGGCGCGTGTGGGTGCGTGCCCAAGATCCCAAGAGGAGAGTGGAGGAGAAGGGATTGCGGCGTGACCATCCCCTCTGGGGGGAGATTTCTCGCTTTCTGTCTCTATGTCTCTCTCTGTCTGTTTGGTGAGCACACGTACCCTATAGCAAAAACCTCTCAAAAAAAAAAAATCTCTTAAAAAGAAAGACTGATATATTTTCTCTGTTTTATCATCACCAAGTATAGTAAAAAAAAAAAAAAAACCTAAAGAATTATAATACTCTATATAGGATTGTTTTACTTTTTGTTTTCCAAATTCACAAATCTCCCTTTATCACAAACTTGAAATTTATCTGGAGTAAAATATTCACAGTTTTTACTAGATTCATCATATGTGTTTGCACATTGGTTTGGTATTTATATATTAGCTTTCAGAACCTATGAAGTCTTAGCTCATTTAATTCCTTGGAGAATAAAATAGAAAATAATAATCAATCTTGAATATAGAAGTAAGAAAGGTGGTCATTTGGAAAAAGGATCTCCAGTCTCCTCACAGTGTTAAAAGATGGAGACAAAGAGCTGAACAGCGTGCCATGCACAGGAAATGTATCTCAGGAGCGCACCAAATATATCACTGGGGGATGGTGGGGAATAGCAAAGACATACTCATAGGTCGACCACTCAAGAAGAACTGCTACCACTCATACCACCACAGCCAACTAAAACAAACTCCCAAACCTACACCATTTATACGAGGTGTGCCTCGGGATGGGAGGTGCGAGAGAGAATGTTCATAATGTTCAAATGCAGAGTTGGTCCTGTAACCATTTAAGAGATTTTTAAAAATCCTGTCTTAGACTGAATGCCCTACATAGTCGGTAATCCATATTTACTTTAGTATTTAGTAAGGAGAAGTTCTGGATAGTAAAAAGATGTCTATTTTATTTATATCATTTTCTTTCAGCTGCTCACAAAGTTGAATTTCATCGGGCTGAAATCTCATGATTTATGATTTGAAACACAGGCCCAACTTCAAATGGAGTTTTAACTTATGAAAAGGCCCTTTGCAGTTCCAGTTCTGTGTGATATTTAAGTAGCATTTTAAAGCTATTTGTATTTTTCCACTTCACCTTTTCCAACTCATTAACATGGATAAAAGTATTTAATATAGGAACATTTCTAATCCTATGAAAAAAAAATGATGACCTTTTTAAACAGATTGAATTTTAAATGAATTGTCAACAGCAGAATGGACTAAAGATATTAACAGCTAGAGTCCTGCAGAAATTAAAATTGAATTCAGTCAAAAACTACATGCTGAACTGTTTGCCTATGATGTTGAGCTTTTAAGAAAGGGACCACTGAGAGAATGCAGTCAGGATTACCTGGTCTCATAACTCAGCCATAAAATGTGAATTTAAATGACTTTCTTAATGGATCCAATTTACTCTTTGAGGTGACTTTTATTAGCAAATTTAGCCATTAAGAGGGAGGAAAAAAAAAAAAAAAAAAACCTTTTATTTCCTTGGGAGAAGGGAAGGGAGGCTGAAAGCTCTTAGCTGACAACACTCCAGGCTGTCAGGCTCATCCCTTATTCCAATTCATGATGATTTTAGAATGACCCAGAGTTCGTCCTCCCTCCTTTTTTTTTTTTGGAGAGAGATTTTTGCTGTAGGATATGTGCACTCACCAGAGAGACAGAAAGTGAGAAATCACCCATGGAGGATGGCCATGCCGCAATCCCTTCTCCTCCATCCTCTTCACTGGACTTTGGACCTGCACACACATGCACCCAGCATGAGTTTTAAGCTGCCAGGTCCAGGACTCGAGCTGCAGTTAGCCATGAGTCCACACAACCACTACACCATCTGCCGGTCCCAATCCTCCTTTCTTCAAGGTGGCCTTTGGGTCTAGTGACAGTGTTGTAAGTTAATTCTGCCTGGGCTCCCTCTCTCTGCCTTAGTCCCTCCCTGACCACACTGTAAACCCCTGAAGCACAGTCCCTGGCCTTACTCCTCTTCATCTCCAGCCTATAAGTACATGTAATGTTGGGTGTGGGAAAGTCATGACACATTTGCATAGAAAAACACATCTTGACTTTCCCAGTAACCTAATAGACCTCTATGAACATTTGATGAATGAATTAGTATAACTAGAGGGTCCTCCGAATAGTCATGATGCATTTTTGGGTAGAAAAAATTACATCATGGGACCAGCAGTTAGCGTAATAGCTATGCCGCTAGACTCCCATGTAGTCAACCACGGTTCATGTCCTGGACCCAGTGGCTTAAACTTACGCCAGGCGCATGTGCGTTTGTGCCCAAGATCCCGAGAGGAGAACGGAGAAGGGATTGTGGCGTTGCCATCCCCCTCGGGGACCCCCACCCCCTAAAAAAAAAAAAAAAAAAAAAAAAAAAAAAACTCTCCAAAAAAAAAAAAAGAAAAAAATACATCATGACCCAATATAATTGTTGTTTATCTCACAAATAGATTTGTAAAATCTTTTAATTTAGAAAATACAGTTGCCTTAAAAAGATTAAAAGCGTTAAAAAATCGCTTCTCTCAGGATATAGGATGCTAGCACTTTGCTAAAAGAGCTTGACATCCTCCACTTTTACTGGCCCAACCAATGATACCTAGAGTTACCTGTCGTAGATCAACAGTATGGTCTCCAACTTCCACATTCCTTCTCAAAGAAAAATTCTCTTCAAGCATGAAAAATACTGTCATAATCAACCTCCAGGCCAAAGAAGCAGAAGAATGATTTCTGAAACCTAAGATTAAGAACTCATTTTTTTTCTAACCATTACCCACGACTGCTTCACAATCTGTGTGCCTCGGTTTTATTTGTATTTCTTTTTTAATTCTTTTAAGGTGTTCCTTAAATATTATCACGTGGAACAGTTAAATCTTATGCGAAAGGAAGCCATTGACAAGCTTATTTTGATTCAAGCCTATGTCAGAGCATTCTTGGGTTCAAGAAGATACCAAAAAATGCAGGAGAAAAGGAAAGAAAGCGCTATAATAATACAGTCAGGTAAGCACTCAGTGTTACCGAGCCTGATGTTATATGGAGATGGGAGCATAGAATCAAGTCTTAATGGTCCTTATATACAAGTCTCCAACTTTTGTGTAGCTTTTGTGTTTAATTCCACACTGTTGCCTTGATTCTTTCATATACTAAATCTAAATCAGAATGTTTTAGTGATTAACACTTTTAATATTTGAGTAAATGTCTTGTTTTAAACAAAATAATTTAATTTTTAAATTTTCTGTCAAAGATTAATGAAACACAGTTGACCTATTATGTGAGCTACAGCGAGTGATTGATTTATTATAGATCTCAAGAATCATATTATTATAACTCATTGGACAATTAGGTTATTCCTACTTTATCCCAAAGGTTACACTCGTTATAATTTTTGACAACTTAATCAGATTGTATTTTGTTAAAGGGCATCTTCTTTTTCTATTTACTGTAAGGAAATAATATTTATAACCATACTTTACTTCGCAAATTTATATACTGAAATGTATTGCTAGGCTTTGGATTTTGCTTTCTATTTTTCCATAAGAAACAAAATTGAAATAGAACCTAGCATGGCTTAGTACAGTGTCTTTCCAATTTTTTTGACTGAACATGTGTAATAAAAAGATGTATTTTACTTTATAACCTGATAGACATATAGACTAAAAGCAGTGCACTCATATTTTCTGTTCTGGTCTATTCCATTTCATTTTAGATGCTAGGTTTGGCCCCACTTAGTCGATTTTATGACTCACTAATGGTTTGCAGCCTGCATTGTAAAGAGCAAGAACGAGGTGGGCAGAGCGGCTGACTCACATTTGAGAGATTCACGACCCAGTCCTAGTTCTGTCAATCAGTAAGGGATCACGATCATCTCTTCTGGAATTTTAAGCCCTTAACTTCTTACTAAGACGTCAAAATGCAATCCCTGCATTTGAGATCTAATCCTTTATGCACAATTTCAAATTTCATAAAGCTCTGGGGGAAATAAAAAGGTCTTTCAGAAGTCAGTTGGTAGTGAAACATAACCTAACCTGAAGTGAGGCTATTTACAGGCCTTTATTCATTCCATGTACTCAAAACATGGTGTTTTTCTGAATATGTATATCCATGTGTTTAATTATGGGACTGTGTTAAGTCAGACATACCCTGACATGGGGAATGTTACAGATTATATATTTCCTCTGGGTTATCTTTCTAAAGTAAATAAGTAAGTATTTACTGGCCCCAAGAAAATTAGCCAAAACATACAAAAATAAACTTAGATGATAACACTTTTCTCTTATAAAAACTGAATATGGCAAAAAATAAAAGGGGAATAATAATTTAAACGGTTTAAGCAAATGCGTATATTTGTCATCAACTTTGCTTATCAATATCATTTATAATAGCTTCATTTTACTATTCTCCTTAATATGAAAGATACTTTAACCAATGTGTTGCTACAGTTTGCCACCCAGAAGGCTTATTAATGGACCCCATGTTTTTTCAACAGATATCTGTTTGACATTTTACATTTTATTTTCCTCTTTGGCATTGATAGCCAAAACCACTTGTTTCTACTCAATTAAGTAAGTCCTTTTATTTATGATTAACAGTACTCTGGGTCTTCTATATTTCAGCTGCAAGAGGACATCTAGTCAGAAAACAAAGGAAAGAAATTGTTAACATGAAAAACACAGCAGGAACAACCATTCAGACTCATGATCAGGAATTTGATTACAAGAAAAACTTTAAAAATAAAAGGTATAATGACAAGCCTTCTTATACTGTTGTAACAGACGATCTTTCTTTTCCTAACCAGGGTGCTGATACGGACACATAAATGTCAGTAAGCACCCAGGGACCACTTTTGTGTTCTTCACCCTATTTGGAGATTTGTTGGCATCTCAACCAATTACTACCCCTTCCTTCTCCAGGTTTTTCTTCTTTGGCTCCTACCAGACTGCTCTCTACAATTCTGCTACTAATTCTGAATGTACTTTCTGAATACTTCCTTTCTCCACATTGAAATCCTCCTCCATATGTAAATAATATCCCTCTCATTCATTCTCATGGCCTTGATAGCTAATATACAGTTGGCCCATAAGTCAAGCTTCCCTTTCTCCTCCTGATCCTCCATATCTAGTGGGTTGTCACAATAATGACGTATTGTTTCTATGCAAAAATGGATCATGACTTTTCCAATAACCTCATATATTTCTAAGTGTATATTAGCAGATACACTCATTTATTCAGCAGACTTTATTCATTTATTCAGCAGACTTTATGCTCGGATGTGGAGACCACATGGATAAATGAAACAAAATCTTTTTCCTCAGATTGCTCACAGCACCATGGGAAAGAAATATGGCCAATCCGTATGTGATTCTAGTAAAACGAACTAACTCTGCTGTAAGATATTAGATATATACAAAAAGTGCAGTAGGGCAAAGAAGAGGGAACCTGCCTTGGTCAGTAGGGATTAGGGAAAGGGAAAGATATCTAGATTTTGCCTGAGTGATGCAACTTTAATTGATAGAAAGATGCGTAAGTGGTTCTCCAGGGAGAAAAGATCAGTCCAGTCCCAACCTCAGATTTAGCATCAGAGCTGGCATCGAAGAGATGATGTCCTTCTGTCTCCACACACCCACTCCTCATTCTCTACCCACCACCGCTGTTCCCTGTGTCAGCAGAGGCCTAACAGCTGGTCTGAGATGGCTCCTCTGCCTTCTCTTTCCTGCATCTTCATCCACACTCTCCATGTCACCCAGGCTAACCTCATTTCCTTGTTTGGGAAACATGGATGTTTTTCTGAAATATAGAGGCGCTTGGTCTTTTCAGTTTTTTGTGGATTGAGAGACCTACATACATGGTCTTTGTCCTTTCCTGAGGATCCAGATGATTTGATCTGTTTGTTACTAGTTTCACACAGCTTGGCAAAGTTTGAAAAGACCACATGCCTGCCTCTGGAGCAGAGGGTGGATGTCTTCTGAAAGAAATGTCAATGGGTTACAAACGGAAGAAAGATGGACGAATGTTACTACTTTTAGAAATTACTATCTGTGGAATTTAACTTTCTACATGCAGATATTACATTTAATTAGGAAGTCTGAAGTTTAATGAGATACGAATTTGTTACCACCTTTCTTCTGCGGGCACCAGGAATTAGCTGTCAATGTAGCAGGCATTTATTGAGCATCTGCTACATTCAGGATCTGCTTCAGGGGACATGCGTGGGAATAAGACACTGTCCCTATCTAGGTCTAGAGTGCACAATCTGACATTTATTGGGCTGCCATAGAAGGTGGACCACAAAGTCAGATATAAAAGAAGTTCAAGCAGAGTCAAGGGAAGCTCGGCGGAAAGAGAGAGGAAGGTTGAAGAAGGCCGAGACAGGAGGGCCTGTCACACACGTCCTTCCAGAGAGCAGTGGCCTGGAGCTCTCAGCCCTCCACCTCTAACTTTCCTCTCCCCCAGCTTTCTACTACTATTTTCACTTTACCCTTCACTGGTAGAGCCCCAGACACGTAACCTAGGAGACCATGGCTGAGAGCTAAAGAAGGGTTCAGTCCTAGACGCCTCTGTAAGAAATATCGGAAACTCTGAAAGGATAGCCCTCAAAAGCATCACTGCATGTGGTCCTTAGGTCCTCTGAGTGCTGTGCTAGCCCCTGCTACAGGGTGGAGTGTCCTAGCGTGAATCCAGGTGTACAACTGACATGGGATGGGCTAGAGCTCCTCAGCAGTAGGTACGACCTGGCAAAATGCACTGAAAGTATCAAAACTAACTTCTAAGTGGGTTTGGGGACATGTTATTAATGGGGGGGCAGCTTGCTTATCGTCTTTCAATGGTTACATTTTGATTACACGGGAATATTCTCTTGGGGGGGGGCATTATGGAGATATTTGAAATATTAGCACAGCCACTCATAAAAATTATGGGAATTCTTGGTTTCCTGCCTAGTTTTCTGACTGATCCTGGCAGGATTGTATTATATCTCTTATACGACGATCTTTAGAAAGCTTATGGAAAATGCAAATTATGAAAAATAAAAGCACTCATGGATTTCAGAAATAGTTTTTTTACTTTGCCAGAGGCCATATGTACTCATAGAAAGAGAAAGAAAGGAAGACAGCAGCCCCCATGGGGAACCTGGGGATACTATTGTAGACCTTGCAAGTGGTCATTAAATTGTAATGAAAATTTTTTTTTTTAATGGAATCAGGAAAATGGAGTCGAAGTAGTTTTTTCCAGGTTTGATTCAAAGAAGAGTCCTTCTTTACAAATAGATTGCAAAAAACTAAAATTCACACATAGGTTCCTGGGCCAAGGTGAAAAGTTTGGGACAAAGGCCCCCTAAATAGCAGTAAGAAATGCCAAAATCTCAAAGTGTCAGGTTATAAGGTTTTGATGTCACCTGAACACCCTTTTCATGGCTGTGTTGCTCTTATGAGGACTCTGCCCTTATCTGAAATAAATAAATAAATAAATGTATAAAGAAGACCTTATCTTCAAGTTAAGGGAAAATCATTTTGGAAGGATATTGACAAAGTAACAACTGTGAAGTTTTGGCCAGCATATTATTACGTGATTATGAACTGTGGCAAGGACATTGCTTTTCCTTCGAAAAATTCCTTTGCAGGATATTTGCTACGATCAATAAACTTAGCATTATGAAAGCATATGGTGTCAGCCTAGTGAACATACCTGCTCACTGGCTTCAGAATGAGGTATATTTTCCACAGCATCTCATCACTGTAACTATTCTGTTTTGAAAAGGATATATTCCCAACTTTTTCTCTCCTTTACTTCAGTAGGCATCAATGATAAATCAGTCACATGTACATTTTCTTACAACTAACCCTTTTAACTTTGGCAAGATTACTTACAACTCATACAACTTTATAATACTGAGAACTATTTAAAATATTCTAAGTGCATACAAATAAAGATTTGGGTTTTTTTTTTATTTAAAAAGGGATGTATTACATTGCAAGGAGGTTAAATTCCTAGAATTTTGATACACCCTTTAATGAAAACTGGTTCACTCATTACTTGAATAGCCATCCCCATTGTCACTAGGGAGGATAGTTGGGCAGCACTTGACCGATGTGACTTGACATCTTTGAGTTTTCTTTGTTCTTTTTTTGCTTTTCTCCCAATGTTATGTAGCATGTGCCCAAAAAGTAATAATCTCTAGCTTTATGTCATCTAATATGTTTTACACAGGGAGTCTTTTGTGAAGAAACCAACAGAAAATGCTATCTGTACTAATGGGACAGTCATCCGAGCCCCAAATAATAAAGGCAGTTTATCCGTAGTGAAGACTTCCACTTTCAAAGCAGAAGAGCAAGCCACTAATGCCATTGAGACTAACAACAGAGGGTGTGCAACTCAGAAAAAAATGAATAATGTGTGTGAGGAAGAGACCAGGCAAGAACTGTATCTCATAGGGGACCCTTGGTCGGAAGTGAACCCCAAACGGACGTCTATCAAAGACCTAGAAGAGAGCAGTAAGACAAGGAAAGCAGAGAAAGAGGACCCTGGGATTCAGACTTACTATCAGAGATACACAGAGGAAAGGAATTTTGAGGAGTCAAAAGCAGCGTACCTAGAAAGGAAAGGCCTATCAGAAAGACCCCTCTCCCCAGGGCTTTGGTCAGCTGAGAATGAGAATTCTTATAAAAAATCTTTGGAACCTAGTCTTAGCCAGAGGTCAACTTATCAAAATGCCAATAGCAAAGAAAAAGAAAAAAAGATATCTGTAGTTACCCAGAATGCCCCAATACACAGCCAAGGGAGAAGCCATGTGAGGCATGAGACAGTCAAAGAACAGCAAGATGAACCCAGGGTGGAGGCCCAGGAAGAAGCTGCGAAAGCCGCAGTGTTCATTCAGAGCAAGTACCGGGGTTACAGGACAAGACAACAGTTAAGAAAGGACAGACTGTCTCCTCCCTTCAAGGCTCAGAAGATGGTTGCTAGACCTACAGAAGTGGCAAGAGACACTCAGAATTTGTATTCCTGTCCCACAAAACACGAGGAAACCTTTAATATCGATATGAAGGATGACAAAGACTCAAAAGCAATTTCAGAAAAAGAAGCACGTGATTTGGCAATTTTTTCAAAACAGGTATGTACATAAAGTTATTTACTAGTGTATTTCTGGGATTTATTTAGTAACTGCATTAAACAGATAGTTAAATAATAACCAGTGTATTATTTCATCCATGTTTGTGAGACCACAAACCTTTTTAAGAAAATGTCTCAAGAATTGTGCTATTTGCATAACCATGAACATTTAAACAAATTGGCCATGATAAAAATAGTGAAAAATAGGACATAAATCTTATGTCGTTAGCATACTAGACATTGCTTTGTGTGGTTTACTAAAATGCTGGGATTTGATAGTGCAGAGTTTCATCTATCTGTAAGATCATTTGGTATAGCTTAAAAAAAATACTTAAGTTTTCTAAATCCCGTAGAATATATGTTTTCTCCCTGCCATCAATTTTAGTTGAAAAACATTATTTGGTACCAAAATTTGGATTAGCCAGACAGAGGCTTGTATGAGGGGTCATCAGTAAGTTCATGGAAAATGTGTATTATGAAAAAACTATACGTGGGTTTCAATTTTCTTCACACCAAAATTAGCTTGTACTTTAATTCCATTTTTCAATAAACTTTTTGAAATGTCCTCATATTTGATGAAGATGAAAGCCTTCATATTACAACCTGACAATGGGTGATTTTGGACAATGAGATATAAAACTCTCTCATGAAGGATGTCCGTACCAGCAGTCGGCTCATTTCCGCTATTTCTGGTGGGAAGCTGAGGAAGCAGCATGTCCAGGGCTTCTCTGGGGTATACATGCAGCCCGGATAAATTAGCACCGTGGAGAGATCACAGGATCCAGCCCCTGTGTGTTCCAGTTCCTGCTCTCTCTTTCTAGGTATTTGATCTTAAGAAAATCACTCCATGTCAGCATTTTTATTTCTCCTGGTGACGTGAAGGTTTTTAACTAGATGACCTTTAAAGTACACGAATTTCCAGGATTATCAGTAGTGTCTGAAATAATAGGAGTGATATCATAATGGGTTGTTCAAAGAAGGGTTGCCCTTAGGTCCCTAAACTCTGCTTGTTGCCTCTGCTGGGAGCTGAGCCCATGAGGAAGCCCAGTAACAGCCCTGGGTCCGGCCTTTGTGAGCCGTGAGGCTCAGACATCGCTCACTTCTGGCTGTCAGTGGAGAACTGCCATCGAGTCATTTGCCTAGCCCCTTCCTGTGCATTTTGTGTGCTTGGAGGTAGTGACGTTAGGTTTTACACAATCAAAAGCAGCAGAGTTCCTCCTGACAGAAGCAGAGAGGCAACCACCGCAGAAGGAAAAGGCCAGAAGTCAGATCTCAGGAGCCCCAGGAAAGCACTGAGCAGGTCGAACACTGTGTCAGCGTGCTGTATTTGACAGCTTTTAATGAAAAATGTGAGAGGGACAAGTCACACAAGGGGCCGTTTATGTCGAGTAGGACTTGATCGGACCTTGGTATGAGCATCCATGGATCTTGGAGAACTTGAGTCCCTGGGGCTGTTGCTAAGGAGTTTATCAGATCCCGCCCGAAGCACTCTCCAAGTTCTTGATTGATCCGACATATGACCTTCTTTTTAGATATCAAGGTTATCTGAAGAATATTTCATTCTGCAGAAAAAATTGAATGAAATGATTTTGTCACAGCAGCTGAAGCCACTTTGCCTGGCTGTCTATCCCCATAAGTCAATTAACAGACGGGTCTCTTCTCAGCGCCACCTCTCAGGTAAAACTCTGTAGAGTTAGAAGATCCTGGAGGGAAGGAAATGCCAGGTCCTTTACCCCATGTTGTTCATTCCCTACCTCTATTCTGTGGCAGCCTGTAGGGGACTCTGTTCTGTGTGGGGGAGAACCTGCATTTTATTCCATTTCTTACGAGCAGATACTCATTTTCCCAGGATGTTCTACTCATCTCCTATCTTTTCTGAACTCATCACCCTCGTCTTCCCTTCTTTATCGCCATTGTGATTACGGTAACTTGTACTTGGCACGCGACATCAGAAGAGAGTATGAAGGTTGGGTGCTGAGAGGGCGCCAAGGTGCAGGTTGGGTAAGAGGCCGTCAGCAGGTGACATATTTCTCTATCAGCGTCTACAGCCTTGAGTAAAGAGCTTGGATGGTGCAAATCCTCATTCATAGAACATACGCAGATGTAAAAAATATGATTCGAAGGGACAAGCAGATAGCATAATGGTTATGTTGCTGGATTCCCATGTAGTCAACTGCGGTTCAAATCCCAAACCCAGCTGCTGAAAACTCATGCTGGACTTGTGTGCATGCATGCCCAAAATCCCAAGAGGTGACTGGAGGATAAGGGATTGTGTGTGGCCATCCACCCTGGGGGTGATCTCTTGTTTTCTGTCTCTCCATGTCTCTCTGTCTCTGGCATACATCCACACCCTAAAGCAAAAATCTCTCTCTCTCTCTCTCTCAAAAAAAAAAAAAAAAAAGCATGATTACATTTTCTTCTACTCAACCTGAGTGACACTCTGCCCCTCGTTACATTAAACAGAACAGCATTCATTCGCAGTGATTCTCAGACCGCCCCTCCCCACAGCCGTGCAAAAGCCCAGGTCTCAGCTATCACCAAAAGGGCAAGTAGAGCCTACGGTCACTAGTCATTCGCCCTCAAAGTCACCTCTGGGACATTCATCAGTCTAGTTGTCCTCGCCAACTCCTCCAGGTCCAGAGTCTGCCTCTCCCGTCCCCTGCAGGAGGCACCAGCACTGGCTCATCTGGAGTCTCGGCTTATCTACACGTGCTCCGGGCGGCCCTCCTGTCTGCAGCCTGATTGCTGCCCCTAGCAGCCGCCACTAAGAGGGCAGGAGTCCCTCGCCTCTGAGCCCTGCTGACCTCTGCATGAAGGAATCTATTTTCCTTCTCCCTTGATTTCTCAGAGCCCTCTCCTCTCTCACCACCCCCTGGTATCACCTCTGCAGTGAGTTTGGCTCTTTTTTTTATTTTTTTTTTTTGGGGGGGGCCAGGGAGAGGTTTTGCTATAGGGCGCATGCACTCGCCAGAAGACAGAGAGAGACAGAAAGATAGAAAGCAAGAAATCACCCCCAGGGGGTGTGGCTACGCCACAATCCCTTCTCCTCCATACTCCTCTCGGGATCTTGGGCACGCACGCACACGCGCCCAGCGTGAGTTTAAGCCGCCGGGTCCGGGACACGAACCGCAGTCGACTACATGGGAGTTCAGCGACATAGCCATTACGCTAACTGCTGGTCCCATGAGTTTGGCTATTACTATGAGCAGGAAACGCCACTGACCCCACGCAGCTTCTGATTTCTTCCTGCAAAAGTCTCTGAGGTAGGAATTACAAAGATGGGCTTGGCTATTTGCCAGATATGGGAGGAAGAAAAAATATCTTAACATGTCAATCAACTCTCTTGCTACATTATTTTCAAGTTGAGAATTGTGGTGAAGCTTTAAAGAAGAAAGCTGGCCAGCAGGTGGCTTGGTAGTTAAGGCATTGGATTCCACATGGACGACTGTGGTTCACGTCCCAGAGCCAGCATCTTGAAAATCACGCCAGGCACATGGGTATTCATGCCCTAAATTCCTAGAGGAGAATGAAGAACAAAGAGAAGGGATTAGATTGTGGCATGGCCATCCCCCTCCCCAGGTGGGGGGTGTAATTTGTCACTTTCCTTCTCCCATGTACCCTATGGTAGAAGACTTTTAAAAAAAATAAAAAGAAGAGAAAAAGAAAATGAAAACAAAAAAGCTGTTCACAAAAAGGTTTCTGAGTACTCAGCCCCACTGCTCCCCTGCTGCCTGGCCCAGGCCCAGAACCTCCTGCTGGGAAGAGAACTAAGCAAGGCAGTGTCCAGAGGCCAGCAAGTCTGTCACTTGCTGCTGCTGCCCCTGGGTGTGCAGAGGGCACATGATAGGGCAGAGCAGAGAGGGGACAGGGGCTGCAGGGCCCCTGGAGTCACTGATGAGGGGAGGAGGGGAAGCAGGCACCCCTGCATAGGCAACTCACCCCTCCCTCACCCTCCCACAGCCGGCAAGGAGACCCAGGGAGCCAGCAGAGGCTGCTGGGGTGTGACTCAGTGCCCACCTGCGTACGTCACAGGGACTGGGGCCTGGAGAGCAACAGAATTTTACTGGAAAGCTCTTTTATTCTTCGTCTGCCATTGATTTTTATGGGCCTACAAGGAATATCAGGAAGCAATTCTGAGCTTGCATGAATTGTCAGACACCGTCTTGAATCCTCCAGGCTTAGAAGGAGACTCTTCTTGTGCTCTGCACATGTGGAGAGGTTACATCAGTCTACAGCGTTTGTTTAAGGCTAAATTGAGAAACATCTGGATCGCTCCATGTCCCTGAGAGTGGCAGAGAAAGTGGTAATGTCTTTCACTGGGCTGACATGCCGTGTTTTCATGATGGGAAAATTCACTCGGAATGCTATAATGATACACAGTGATTCAGTGTATAAAATGGAGAAGACGCAAGTGCCTGAGAAAGTCCTGAAGTTGCAGGAAGACGTAGAAAGATCTGGGTGGACTTCGCAACGCAGACCCGGCAATAAAGGAGGACGTTGAGACGCCTCTGGTCACTGTCAGTGCCAGTGACCAGCAGAGTTCCTCAGCAAGGGCCAGTGAGCAGCCGGGGACAGCCCCTCTCCAATGACTGCCTTGAAGCCACAGATGTGCCCCGGCTCCACTCCCAAGTCCAAAGTGGCCCTGGGAGAAAAACCGGGAGAGTCAGAGCCAAAAGTGACTACGTTTACTAAGAGAACACTTAGAAATTTGGAAGCAACAGATTCTAACCAGGATTTGTTAAAAACAACGTAATGCTAAAAAGTAGAAATAAGTACTCAGAGGTAGGAATTAAATCTAGTTTTAGGAAAATTAAGTTATATCCGAATTGTTGTACATTATGAAATTTTAATCCTCTTCTGTATAGACAACTGCATTTTCCAAGGTAATTCCTTTTTTTTTTTGAGTTTTTTTGCCAGAGGGCACATGAGCTCTCTGGAGAGAGAGAGACAGAGATGGTGAGAAGGAAAGTGAGAAATCACCCCCCGGGGGGATGGCCACTCAGCAATCCCTTCTTCTTTATTCTCCTCCAAGATCATGCTGATTGCATTCTGTGACGAGTATCTGGGGATGTGAAGGGAACTGTGAAAGACCCATAAGAGAAGGTACTGGTGTGGAGGAGGATGTGTGGCCATGAAGGACGTTTAAAGCAGTGGTAAGCAGGTGGACCAAGGATTTGGTGACTGGTCACAGGAAGAGGCTCTACCATGAGAGCTGGATGGATGGCAGTGCCATTACCTGAGGGGGGAAAGACTGCACAAAGATCAGGAATGTGGGTATCAGGGTGCGTTAAGTACAAGAAGCCTTCGGTAAATTCACTCAGCCTCAGGTGGGCAGGTGGACACACACAGTAACCAGAGCCACAGGTAGAAGAGTGGCCCAGGAAATCCACCACAGTGAGAAGAGGAGGGAGCCTGGCATGAGGGCTCTGCCATATGCAGGGCAGGTCAAGAAGAACCAGTAAGGAGGAGCCCCCAGAAGGGGAACAGGAAAACAGGGAGCCAAAACCTCAAAAGCCAAGGGGAAGGGGGGTTTAGAGGATACTGTGCAGACTGAAGCTGAGAAAGCAAGTCAGAAAAAAGCTATAAAACATCCAGATTGGGGCCAGCAGGTGGTTTGGTGGTTAAGGGCACTGGACTCCCACATGGCTAACCGTGGTTTGAGTCCCAGACCTGAGGGCTTGCTTTCTCACTTTCTCTCTCTCTGTCCGGCTCTGGTCAAATTAAAATAAATAAATTAAATTAAATTAAATAATTCAAAAAAAAAAAAAAGCCAGATCAGAGGAGGATTCTCACCTGTCACACTGAGGAAGTTCTGAGACACAAACCCAGGACCTCCCCCATGTGAGTCCAGTTGTATTACCGCCACACACCACCTGACCCCAGACTCATTATTCACGTGTGGTTTTGCTGATTTACCTCAGGATAGGAAAACTCTATGCTAAATTTTAAATTTACTTTATTTTTATAGAGCAGTCCATGTTTGCCAGTCTCCTGACCACATTTAAAGCAAGAATTCCTGCCACCAGTTCCCTAAGCTTCTAGGATTAGGGTAACTTTCCCACAGGCACCTCAATACACCTTGCAGCTATCACACTTCACACAGATATTCGGGTGCACACTTGTTGAAAGGAGTTGAGGGACCAGCAGTTGGTGTAATGGCTGTGTCTCTGGACTCCCATGAACTCGACCCTAGTTCAAGTCCCGGGCCCAGTGACATAAACTCACACGGGGCACATGTGCATGTGTGCCCAAGATCCCAAGAGGAGAATAGAGAAGGGATTGCAGCATGGCCATCCCCCTGGGGGTGTGATTTCTCACTTTCTGTCTCTCTGTCTCTCTCTTTCTGGTGAGCGCACATGCCCTATAGTAAAAACCTCTCCCAAGGGGGGAAAAAAGGAGTTGATTATCAGTACCATAGTCTGCGATTATTTATCTCAACGTTATTTCTTAATATTGGTGTCATGTTCCTCAGATCTTCAGCCCTTTGCAGGCTGGATCACGTCTCATACTACATGCTCACTTACTCAGCACACAGCAGACACCAGTATTCATTCCTCCTAACACTATGTTAGGTTGTCGGGACGGTCATGACGGATTTTTGATGTTTTTCTATGCAAACATGCATCATGACTTTCCCAATGACCCAACAAGGAGGACCAAGTATAGTGGCCAGTGGATTTAAGGTTTTGGTTTTTATCACAACGAAGAGTGTAATGTGACGTTGTGTAAGTGTTCATTTATTTCCATGAATGGTCTGCTTGACACTTCTCTGCTCAAAAGCAAAGGTTTTATGCTAGTATAACATGTAGATGTCCTGTCTCCTTCGTGAGTCAGAATTCTAGCTACAGAATTTGGAACTTGCAGTGCAAGCGGCTGCCCTGTCCCATGGAGGAAAACGGCAGGAGACTGGCTGATGTGCTACGGGACCTATTAGCAAGACTGCCCATCCCAGCAAACCTGGTCTCTCATGAAAATTTTCTTTTGGGAAACCAAAATCAAGCTCATTTACAAATAACCCTGTCATTAAAGTAGACCAGGAGTCACCTAAACTTTTAATTAGCTCATGCTTCTTGAAAATCTGCAAGCATCTTCAAATAATTCCTATACCCAACTCTGTTTAAATCTCAAGCCTTAGCTAGTTTATGAAAAATTACTAAGAAAAGGTATCCTCCTGCCCCTGGGAGAAAAAAGAAGACCCTATAAAGCATAGATAATAAATGAAAATACTTATTTTTTCAAATGAATTTTAACAAACTAACCATTTTTTATAAGAGACTCTTTATATGAGACATAGTTTCTAATTTTTACTTATTTACTTGCTTAATAGGGGTTGAGGGGTGCCCTTGACAGGGTCTTCATGCTGCTGTCCTCCTCCCAACCCTGCAGCTAGCCAGGATCATGACCCCACCTGTGGGAGCACCTGGCGAGTTCAGACAAACCCCAGACACAAACCAGGACCTTTCTATATGACTCCCAGCACTGCACAGCAGTGCCCCTGCTGCCTGCAGCGTGGCTGTTTCATGCAAGACATATTTTTAAATGTGCAAAGTATCAAGAGTAACATAATGTCGAGAACCAGCAGTTGGCATAATGGCTATGTCGCTGGATTCCCACATAGTCGACCGCGGTTTGCATCACGGACCCAGTGGCTTAGAACTCACGCCGGGCACGTGTGCGTGTGTGCCCAAGATCCCGAGAGGAGAACAGAGGAGAAGGGATTACGGCGTGACCATCCCCCCTGGGGGGTGATTTCTCGCTTTCTGTCTCTATGTCTCTCTCTGTCTGTGTGGTGAGCACACGTGCCCTATAGCGAGAACCTCCCCAAAAAAAAAAAAAAAAGTAACATAATGTCCAAATGAAAGGTGAGAAGCTAATTATAAAGTTTTAAAATAAAATAAGGTATATACACAAACTACTTATTTCATCTATTTATTTTTAATAATAATGGGTATAAATTGAAATTGATAGGAGTTCACTGTACCTGCATTTTCAGTGAAAGAAATACAGAATAGGATATATATATATACATATATATATATATATATATATATATATACATATATATATATATAGAGAGAGAGAGAGA
>NW_006159427.1:4296393-4313230 GCF_000334495.1 Tupaia belangeri chinensis
TAATATATATAGTTAATATATATAGTATATTATTATACTATTATAATAACTATAGTAGTATAATAAACCCTGACAACTCAGAAGCATGTTCTCTTCCTCTTTTTAGAAAGAAACTATGAGTATCCTGTAGGCTGTAATTTTTTTAAAGTTTTTTCTTAATCATTTTATTTAATTTTATTAATCATCATCTTTTTCTTAATTTGACCAGAGAGAGATAGAGAGAGAAGGAATGTGATAAAGCAAGCCACCAGATCTGGGACTCAAACCACAGTTGGCCACGTGGGAGTCCAGTGTCTTAACCACCATGCCTGCTGTCAGCCTCCAAGTTTTTTTGTTTGTTTGTTTTGTTTTTTATGAGAGAGAGAGACAAAGATAGGCACATGTGACAGGGTCTCACCAGGGTGTGATCCTCTTGCCCTGACCTCCGGCTATTCAGAATCGTGGGTGCCCACTGCCACACCCAGCATTTTCAGGCTGTATGGTTAACAAGACCTAGACCTTCGGTGTGACTCCAGCAGTGGCCCTGTTGCTGTGCGACTGTGGCTGGACCTAAGCTGTAATTTTTTAAGGGAACAAATCAGGATGCTATTGCGATTCCCATGTTTCATTTACATATTATCATCAGTAAGTTGAACATTAAATCAAAGCAGTCCCTTGCCACACACACGCAGATGGTCTAATGAAAATGCTTTTGTGTTGCTTTCAGAGCAATTTTCCATTTATTCTTAAATGTTTATGTCATTCCCATTCATATAATGGCCCTAATATTTTCAATTATTATCATGCAGATTTGGTCCGCTTTAGTTTTTAGATATCCCTATCATTCGGCCATTGTAATGATGACACCTAAAAATGTGTTTTGCGAACTATCCAAGAATACATCTCCACATGTATCTATAAACACACTTACATTCATGTGAAAGCCAGGCAGTTCAAATAATGTTGGGTTATATCTTTTCTAGATTTTTTTTTTTTTTTACTTTTTTAGAGGTTTTTGCTACAGGGCACGTGTGCTCACCAGAAAGACAGAGAGAGACCGAGAGACAGAAAGTGAGAAATCACCCACCACAATCCTTTCTCCTCCATTCTCCTCTCGGGATCTTAGGCATGCACACACATGTGCCCAGTGAGAGTTTAAGCCACTGGGTCGAGGACTCGAACCGCAGTCGACTACATGGGAGTTCTGCGACATAGCCATTACGCTAACTGTTGATCCCTCTTTTCTAGATTTATTATTGTTATTATTAGGAGTAGAAAGCAAAGTGATTTGGGAATTCAGATTGCTTCCCACTCAGCATCCTCTGGTGAACACTTACCTTCCTAAGCATATTTGCCACTTCTCTTTCTGCATTAGAATTAACACTGTTCCCAAAAATTCTTTTAAAAATTCCAACATGCAAAAAAAATATATATGTATTTTCTTCTTGGCCAACTCTGTGGTCTAGTCGTTAAAGGAATGGAATCCCACATGACTGACCACACAACTCAAATCTCAGTCCCCAGCAACTTGAAAAACACACCAATTGTGTACGCACATGCCCAGAATCCCAATTGGATGGAGAAACGAAGAAGGCTTTGCAGCATGACCACACTCCATTGTGGAGTGCTTTCTCCCTCCCCTTTTTCTTTGTGTTTCTCTCTCTCTCTCTCTCTCTCTCTCTCTCTCTCTCTCTCTCTCTCTCTCTCTTTCTCTTTCTCTCTCTCCCTCTCTCCCTCTCTATCTCTGGCAAGTGCCTGCACCCCCGGCAAGAATTTTAAACAATTGGTTTAGTCACAACCTTACAATTCAATGAGAATCACTTATTTTTAGTATTTCAAGTATAAATTATATCAAATACTAGTTACATAAAAGCAGTTTTGCTTAGAGCTTTACATTCTGCAGTATGCATTTCTGATGAGTTAACTGAATTGGTTCAGACAGAACACTTAAAGTAGAATCCTTAAATGAAAACATCTCGATTTTTTGCATCCAGATAATTTCCCCTCATCCCATAATTTTTCATCTATTCTGAACTACGGAGGGCATGGAATTAACATGGAAGCAGGAGAGCAAAGAACAATATGCTTTCTCCTAACTTCCCATTAAGTTTTTTTTTATTATTATTTTATTTTATTTTATTTACTTATTTAAATTTGACCAGAGAGAAACAGAGTGAGAGAATGAGAGGGACAGTGAGAAAGTAAGCCCCCAGGTCCAGGACTCAAACTGCAGTCGGCCATATGCGAGTCCAATGCCCTTAACCACCATGCCACCTGCCAGCTCTCCAATTCAGTTTTTGACAAAAATGCACACACACACACACACACACACACACACACACACACGCTGGAAATGTTAACAGCTCTGCAAACTGAGATTTTTCTTTACGTATTTTGACATACTATTAATTACACTAGGCCAATGCAAGGGGAATTTAAATATAATGCAATTTATATTTAGTATAGTAATAAAGCCAATAAGATAAATTCATTTGTAACATATTTACAATTTCATATCACTACAAAAAATACTGGGACCAGTAATTAGCATAATGGCTATGTCGCTGGACTCCTATGTAGTCGACCGTGGTTCGAGTCTCGGACCCAGGGGCTTAAACTCACGCCGGGTGTGTGTGTGTGTGTGTGTGTGTGTGTGTGTGTGGACATTCCCCTGGGGGGTGATTTCTCGCTTCCTGTCTCTCTGTCTTTCTGTCTCTCCCTCTTTCTCTGGCAATCGCATGTACCCTATAGCAAAAAAAAAAAAAAATAGAACAACAACAACAAAAAAAAATACCTTCTTTTAGAATATGTAGTATTTTCTCAAAATAGTTTTTGTAACTAAATAGACCAGGCCAATCCATAAACTCCCCAAAGTCAAGATTGAATCATTTTTGACCATAATGCAGTTGAGATAGAAGTGAGCAAACAGGCCTAAACACAGTGGCTCAGACAGTCAGGCACCACTCTGCAGTGCGGGACCATGTGGAGACCTGGGTTTCTGATCCCAGGTCAACCTGAAACACCAGATGTTCCCTGGATGGCTGCAGAGTGGGAAGAAGCTGTGGCATTATGATACCCTGTTGAGGGTTCCTGGGTTTTTCCTCCTGTCTCTCTTTAGAAATAAAATGAATGAACTTTTTTTTAAAAGAAGTAAAAAACAAAAAAACAAACACCTTTATATTACAAATCAATAACAATTAAAAATAAAAAATATAAAATTACAAATTATTTCAAAATAATAAAAGAACAGTCACATGTAAAAGCCATGAATGAGAAGCAGCCAGATCTATATTCACAGAAAAATTCAAATCATTAAAAATTTTCATTATTAATTGAGAGAAAAAATAATGTAAAGGGATTTAAGGTTTAAAAAAGTTTTTTAAAGGAAAGAAAACAAATATTCAACCCCAGGAGAAATAAGAATGGTAAATAACAGTGACAAGACAGAAATGCAGTTATCTAAATGAAACTAAGATAATGTTTTTTTTTAAATAAAACAATAAACTAGGCAAATTTCTGTCTTATAAAGAAATTCACAAGAAGTTAAAAATATGAACAAAATTACTAATATATTGACAGACTATACTATATGCAATCAATTTCACAATTTGGGGATAAATTAAAATTTTGGAAAAGAAATAGTAAAATGATATGTCTTTCAAAGTATTACCTCCAGAAAGCATGCCAAGAATAAGTAATGCTTTAGTCAATGCATTAAAATGTTCGTGGAACAGATAATTCCCATATTGTATAATTTTTTTAGAGTCTTTTGCCGTAGGTGCACATGCACTTGCTGGAAAGAAAGAGAAACAGAGACAGAGGGAAAGTGAGACATCATCCCCCAGGGGAATGTCCACACTGGACATTCTCCTCCATTCTCCTCCTGGGATATTGGGCATGCATTCATACCCACCTGGAATGATTTTCAAGCCACCTGGTCTAAGACCCAAACTGTGGTCGGCCACGTGGGAGTCCAGTAATGTAACCACTACACCATCTGCTGCTGGCCCCTCCATATTATTTATTTGTGAAAAAAATGTAGAAATTCACGTATTTTATAAAGTTCTCTAATCTAGAACGAAAGTCTAACAAATAACACTTAAGAAAAAAAAAAAGCCATGGATCAATCTCAGCTATGGATTTAGAAATAAACCTCCTTAGTACTGTTGATATTTAATGGAATGCAGCAGTACATTAAAATAATCCAAATAACATGTATTAATATAATATTATATCAAAGATCAAAAATGTTACTTTGATAAATGCTGAGACAGTTTTCAGTAAAATCCATCACCCAGTACTAATGAAACACAAAACTCTTACTAAATTAGAATTAGAAGGGTATTTTTTAGCAATATGATGGATATATTTTTTAGATCCACCATCAATATCATAATTAACCATAAAACACTGGAAACATCCCACTAAAAAGCAGTATTAAAGGCAAATGGGATGGTGGTTAAGGGCACTGGACTCCCATATGGCTGACAGCAGTTCGAGTCCCAGACCTGGCAGCTTGCTTTCTTACTCTCTCTCTTTCTTTCTCTCTCTCTCTCTCTCTCTCTCTCTCTCTCACTCTGTCCTTCTCTGGCCAAATTAAAACAAATAAATAAATTTCAATAAAATGATTCTTTAAAAAGAACGGAAGAGAAAGAGAGAAAGAAAACAAAGAGCATAGGAAAGTTGGGGGGAAATGGAGAGGTAAGACACTTGTGGGACACAGATAAGGTTTATTATCTGTTGACAAGGTGGTGTGCGGTGGTCTAAACTGGGCTGGACTGAGGTGTATATCATGCTGGGAAAAGTCTCTTCACAATCTAAATGATGTATAGTGATTTAATGTATGAATAATAATAAAAAATATATAAATAAATAATAAAAAAATTAAAACAAAAAAGAATAAGGCTATGTTGCTGGACTCCCATATAGTTGACCACGGTTCGAGTCTTGGACCCAGTGGCTTAAACTCACGCCAGGCGCATGTGCATGCATGCCCAAGATCCCAAGAGGAAAATGGAGGAGAAGGGATTGCGGTGTGACCATCCCCACTGGGAGGTGATTTCTCTCTTTCTGTCTCTCTGTCTGTCCCTGGCGAGCTCACGTGCCCTATAGCAAAAACCTCTCTGAAAAAAAAAAGTATACATCATAAACAATAAGAAGTGGATAAATCATGCCTTGAATTTCTCTGGAGAGAAGACTTTTCCAACAACCCATTAGACTGGACAGCCAAAGGGTGATAGAATAGCAATGCAGATGGGCCCATGTGGAAAGTTCCTGCTGGTCCTTCTCATCCATGCTGAACAGGTGTGTGCCTGTGGGCAGGGCTGGCAAAGCCTAGGATAGATTACAGTGTGAGGACTCTGCTGAGGATGCCTCCTCTCTCTCTCTCTCTCTCTCTCTCTCTCTCTCTCTCTCTCTCTCATCATAGAAGAAATAAATAAACTTGGGAGAAAAAGAAAATAAGATATATATTTTTGCCTTATAATGAATACCCACATACTTTCCAGATGCATTAATCGTTTAAGTGTACTAAATAAACAAACAAACCAAAAGCAACAGATGCTGTAATGCGTGTATTTCAGTCTCAGTTCATGGAAGAACAAAGTATAAGAAATGATAAAAGGAGTTACAAAGAAAACCTGTGATAGATCAGATTGCACAAACATTAAAACCTTCTAGAAATTTGAAAGCATCATTAAAAGTTAAGGAGCTGACCAAAATTTAAAAAATGGTTAAATTATTTAGAACAAGTGTAAAAAAGATTAATACATGTAATGTAGAAAGAGCTCTTATAAATCATTAGGAAAGACATTAATATTCCCAATGGAAAATGGACATAGGACATTAATGTATTTACAGAGAGGAAATGCAGATGGAAAATAAGCATGAAGAGGGCCGCTCTAGGAATTAAAAAAAAAAAATACAAATTAAAGCAATTATTTTATTATTTTTTACTTACCAAAATGGGCAGTATGAAAAAAATTTTAATAGTGATAAGAATGTGCAAATTTGATTATTCCCAAACATAATGGTGAGACTGTACAGTCAACATTTTGAAAAGTGATTTGGCATTTTTTAAAAAAAAGCACAGGAACAGTTTATATCATTAACCCAGTAGCCTGCCTATGAGAACATAGCCTAAGGAAATAATCAGAGCTGAAAAAGAAAAATTTACATACAGAGCAAGAAATCAAATTGGACAATAAGAGAATGATTAATAAGTAATGACATTTATATATGGATTATTAACAATCTTAAATTCATTTTTCAAAGCCTAACCTTAGCACACTGCTAGCTAATCTAACTCCAGGATAAAGTACTGCAGAAGTGGAATTGGAATACTGTAAGTCAGCTTAATCTTCCCAGACGTGAGGTGGTTCTTTAACAGGAGACCTAAGTATAAAGTTCTAGAAAAGCCAAGGGACTGGTGGAGTGAGGACAGGCCCTTACTCTCCAGGGCAGTGGACATTCTCCAGCCCTTGCTGACTTCACTTGTGTATAAAGTTAACCATCTGAATGGTGGTGTTGCCAGCTGCTGTAGCCCTTCCACAGCCATGTGTGAGAAGACTGGAGTGTCGTGTCCAGATATGTCATCTTTACTGCCAGCTGTCTTGAACCACTGGAAGTGTGACTGACATCTCCTCCAGGCAGTCTGTGACCAGACATGCTCTAATCAGGAATAATTAATTTCTAGTGTATTTAACCTCACCTTGATTGATAGGGACGGAAACTGAAAACTTTTTTTTTAACTGCCAGTGGGCACTCATACTGACTAAAAAGAGACAAAGACACACCGAGAGAAAGAGGGAGAGAGCACCCCGTTACTGGAACATGGTCAAGCTGCAATCCCTCCTCTTCCATTTCTCTATCCTGTTGGGATTTGGGGCACACAGGCACATGCCCCAAGTGTGTTTTTTAAGCCTCCAGGTCTAGGAATAGTACCATTGCCAGCCATGTGGGATCCAGATCCCTTAATCATCAGGCCACAGGACCAGCTCCCAAAGCTTTTTTAAATATGTACTACAAAATATTAGCAGAGGGCAAGAAAAAAATAAATGTTGCATGTTTAAAATCAGAGAATGTAGTTATATTATTTTTTTCTGACTATTGTTATTATTCATGAGAGAGTGTTTGAACATGTAAGAGAGAGAAAAGCACCTTCAAAAAGGATCTCTTCGCACGATGATTCCCCTCCCCCCAGTGCTCCAGCTCATCAGGATCTTGGGCAAGCACCTTGTATGCTTTCAGGTCAACTTGGGATCCAGACCCATGGTCAGTTATGTGGCTTCCAGCACTAGCAGTCCAGTATGTTAGTACCTCTGCCACCAAGGCTAGACCAAGGCTAGACCTAGGCTAGACCTACTCTGTTTTTAAAAGGCTACTCTAAAACAATATGACTGTGACAAGTCAATAAACATTTTTTAAAAGTTGAGCTCTTTGGGAAAAATTTATGTTAAACTTTCACCTTGGGCTGTATGTCCAAAATTTTTTTTTCGGATAAAATAATGTTATTTTGGGGATCAGTAGATGATGTAACGGTTACGTTGCTGGACTCCCATGTAGTCAACCACAGTTCAAGTCTCAGACCCAGTGGCTTAAAACTCACACCAGGTGTATATGTGTGTGTGCCCAAAATCCCTAGAGGAAAATGGATTGCAGTGTGGTCATCCACCTGGGGGATGATTTCTCACTTTCTGTCTCTGTCTCTCTCTGTCTCTCCAGTGAGTGCAAGCACCCTCTAGCAAAAATCTCTTAGAATTTAAAAAAATGAAATAAAAAGGATAACATTATTTTGAAAAAACGCTGAGATATAATTAGGGTCCTTAAATACCATCCCTGAGTTTTCCTTCCTCTCCAGGCAAGTAAGCATGGATTTTTGTTGTTTGACTAGATCTGTAGTCCTAGGGATGGTCATACACAGAAGACAGGCACACGATGTTCAGCATGACAGTCCACTATCCCCAACAAAGGTGGGCCTCTCAGGACACCATCGGCCTCATTGTGTGCATCCCCATGTGCTTCTGTGACAGCACAGACTTTGGGTGACTGGCACCCTCCTGTAAAATGGCTGGGAGTGTGACTGTGCTCCAACGCCATGGATTAGAACACAGCTAACTAGACTTGGAGGACTCTATTCCTAGCCTCAGCCCTATGAAGATGACAGCGTACATGGCAGTCACATGGTGGTCATGTCTAAGAGTCAAGTGATAGTCAGAGGGGGTATCTGTTATCCTCACCCCACACACAGGCTGCGTTAGCCTTCTGTTTCTCCTGGGACATAATGGGAAGGGACATGAGGGCCAGGCTGGAGGCAGCAGCTCACCTAAACATAAGAGTGAAGTGAACAAATGGAAAGCTCAGTTCTCGAGGCTCTGGGTATCACAGCAAAATGCCCAAGACAGTGACAAAAATCTGAAAGCTCATGACTGGTCGTGTAGATACTTGTATAAACTGGCCCTTGAGCATGGCAAAAAGAGCCAAAGAAATGGGTTGTGCAGTTATGCAATGAGAGGAAGGCCTGGTAGCTGCCTGTTGAGAAGGTCAAAGAAGACCATGGGTCAGCTCTACTGAACAGTAAAGCATCTCCTAAATGCTAAGACACTTAGGCCAGGAGAGCACCTAGCCTGGACTCATCACCTCATGTGAGCTCAATTGAATGCGGATGAAAACAGTTAAAGCAAGAGGTCAGTTCCCTGAGGATTGAACATATCTTCAGGAACCAAAAGAGTGAAGTGTTGCAAAGCAGAGGGGAGCGCTTGGGAACTGCACTGTCCACCCCAAGCTCTTTAAGTAGGGAGTTATCAGTAGTACTCCCAGTCAGCCTGGCTGAAGGGCAGATGAGGTGAAGGGCAGAAAAAGTAGCTTCCAAAAGGCAGATTGCAACCAAGACTAAGAGGAGTTTGCTTTTAACATGCAGCAGTGAAAAGTCCTCCCTTTTTAGAGTCCTGTAGGTCACAGATTGTCAAGAGAAAAACGGAAATTTACAAAAACTTAAAAGTTAGTTTCTTAAAGAAAGAAATTAATGTAAATGCATTTCTCTTCCACTAATATATAATATAGACAGGCAATATTTATGCCTATTCTACATGTACACTTAAATAAAATAGTGTAACTATCATTAAAATAACACTTAAATTTAATTTTCTAATGCAAATATTAGCAACGAGTTTTGAATCTATCATTCTTCTAAATGGAAAATGTTTGATGTTTGTAGATTCATTAACCAAAAAGGTACATTTCCGATCATCTGAAACACTTCATGAAATTATTACCAGAACTATGATACAAATAAATATTTTACCTCCTGGCTATTTAATACAGCAGTAACCTTTATAAGCTGATATTTATCATGCACGTCACACAAAATAGCCACAAACCTAATTTTGCTAGTGCCAACATTGATATGCTACTGATAATCTGTGATTATAAATGTTTATGTCACTTTTGTAATTAAGGGGTTAGGCTGATGTTAGGAGACAGTGTTTATACTCCCCCAAAGGAACAAAAATTCAGAGAACCATTAAAGGGCAAAACAAACTCATACCTCTCTGAAATATTTGTATGCTGATTACTCATGGGAAGTTTGCTCTTAAAAATAAAATAGTCTGAGGAAATTGAAGCTGAGCAATCAGACTCTGTTGAATATACTCATCAATAATTTTCATTTCCTGGCTTCCCACTTTGCATGGCAATATCTTAAGTGGGACCCCTTTTTTTTTTTTTTTTTTAAGATTTTTGCCATAGGGTGTGCGTGAGCTCACCAGAGAGAGACAGTGAGAGGGAAAGTGAGAAATCACCCTCCTCAGGGGGCCAGGGGGGATGGCCACACTGAAATCCCTTGTCCTTCATTCTCCTCCTTGGATTTTGGGCAAACACATGCACCCAGCTTGAGTTTCAAACCACCGGGTCTGTGACTCGAACCCCAATCAGCCATGCAGGAGTCCAGCACCCCAACCACTGTGCCACCTACTGGCCCCAAGTGAGACATCCTTTAAGGATATTCAGTCCCCTGCTTTTGATCATCCTGGCAAAGAAAGAAAGTCAGTAAACTAACACTAAAGCAGATTCTTCAAGACATAGAAACTAATCAGAAATTCTGGGAATTCAACTCATTTGACTTCTTTATAATATACACGCACTCGATGCACATTTATAATTTTGGATAGACATGGCTAGCCCATACATTCAGGGGTTCTTTTTAATGCAGTATTTTTCCTCTTTTTTCCTATGTATTCTTCACTCTGTTCTCCCTCCTATCCCACATTACTGTCCCTGCAAGGGAACCCTTATTATAAAACACATATTCTTTCATGTATTCATGCACTTACACACATAGAGATATACAAACAGAGATATTTTTTAGCATTGTCTTATATAAATAGGATCATAATATAAACACTTAAGCAGCTTGGTTTTCTCACTCAATAGCTTGGCAGAAACCTGGGAACAACTATCGGGTCATCGGAAAATTCATGATTCCAGTGCCTTTTTGCATAGGAAAACAAAAATGCATCATGACTTCCCTGATGACTCAATAATATAGCAATGTCTTTTTAATGGTTATATGATGTTCCACTTGTGGATCACAATAATTATATAACCTTTCCTTATTGTTAAGTATTCACTTTGTTCATTTTTTTGCCACTATAAAAAATGTTGCAGTTAACATCTTTGGAAATGTTCTTGCATACTGAGATTTTAATTACATGGGATAAGTTCCCAGGAGTGTGGTTATTGAGTTGAAAGGTAATTTTGGTTTGGCTAGATTATTTTCCTAAAGCCTCTATCAAATGACATTTTCTTCACCACTTGTAAGAGTACACTGGTTCTGACATCCTGCCCAGCAGTGTTATCCTTTATTTTTAATCTTTCCTAATGTGTCTAGAGTAAGATATCTCACTATTTGAATTTTTATTTGCTTATCTTCTCATAAACTCAGGTGTCTTCTCATGCTTATTTGCTTTTGGGATTTGCCCATCTTGAACTTACTTGCATCTTTTGCCCATTTTTTCTTCAGTCTATTTTTCTAGTTATTTGTTAGCACTCTGTGAATCGAAAATACAACCTTAAATTTGTCATTTATGTTGTAAAATATGGTTTTTCAAGTCTACCATGTGTCTTTTGACTTACTGCTATTATAAAGGCTTTTATCTTTTTTTTTTTTTTTTGGAGAGGTTTTCGCTATAGGGCGCGTGTGCTCGCCAGACAAACAGAGAGAGACAGAGAGACAGAAAGTGAAAAATCACCCCCCAGGGGGGATGGTCACGCCGCAATCCCTTCTCCATTCTCCTCTCGGGATCTTGGGCATGCATGCACATGCACCCAGCGTGAGTTTTAAGCCACCAGATCCGGGACGCGAACCGCGGTCAACTACGTGGGAGTCCAGCGACATAGCCATTATGCTAACTGCTGGTTCCCAAGGCTTTTATCTATTTTTAATATGTAAATACATCTGTGACTTCTGAATTTTGATTAAGACATTTATACATCTAATTTACTCAAGGGTTTTCCAAGAGTTTCTTCCAAGAGTTTTATTGGTTCTATTTATATTTACCTTTAAAATATCAGCAATTAATTTTTATATGTAGGGAGAGTAGCGATCCATTTAATAAAAGTATATTTAAGGGTCCAGGAGTTGGCGTAATGGCTATGTCGCTGGCCTCTCATTTAGTTGATCACAGTTCAAGTCCCAGACCTGGTGGCTTAAACTCATGCCAGGTGCGTGTGCATTCATGCCCAAGATCCTGAGAGAAGAATGGAGGACAAGGGATTGAGGCATGGCCATCCCCCTTGAGGGGAGATTTCTGGCTTTCTCTCTCTCTCTCTCTCTTTCTCTCTGTCTTTCTGGCAAGTGCACTTGCCCTATAACAAAAGCCTCTCAAAAAAAAAAAAGTGTATTTAATGTGTACTATGCACTTAAGCACCATGTCTCTGAGATAAAAGGAAATCAAACACCTTTTAGCATCTCTAAACTCCTACTGCAGAGCACCAGTGAAAAGACAAACTGACATCAAGACCCAAGTCCTGATTCCTACCACACAGAAACTTCTGGTCCCACTGTAAATAAATAAATAAATAAATAAATAAATAAATAACAGGTAAAAATAGTAAAAAGTTTGGGATTAGGTTTTATATTAGTTTTCCAGGGCTGTTGTAACCAAGTACCACAGATTGGCTAGCCTCAAGAACAGAAGTTTAGGGGACAGCAAGTGGCATGGTGGCTAGGGCACTGAATCCCACATGGCCAACTGTGTGGTTTGAGTCTCAGACCAGGCAGCTTGAAAAACATGCCAGGCACATGTGCATCCTTGTCCAAAATCCTGAATGGGAAAGACTGTAGCAGGGTTATTCCCTTCTGGGGGGAGATTTCTCACTTTTCCTCTCCTTCTCTCCGGCAAGTGCGTATGCCTCATAGCAAAAGACTAAAATCAAACAAACAAACAAACAAACAAAAAAAACACACAGAAGTTTATTTCTTCAGTTCTGGAGACTAGAAAGAAGGCCAAGATTGGAACATTAGCAAAGTTGGATTCCTCTGAGGCCTCTCTCCTTGGCTTGTAAACAGCCTTCTTCTAGCTGCTTCTTCCCTTTGTCTTCTCTCTCTGTGAGTCCATCCTAATCTCTCTTTCTCATAAGAATGCCAGACATACTGGATTAAGGCTCACCCTAATGGCCTCATTTTAACTTAACTTCCCTCTGTAAAGAACCTACCTGTAAATACAGCCACATTACTGGCAGTCAAGATGTCAACATGTGAATTTTGAGGGGACATGAGTTAGTCCATAATAGATTTCCCATGGATGGTACAAGCAGCAAGTCCCATTGGGATTCAACAAGAGGGAGTTCACTGGGAAGTCAAGACCGAAGGCTGGCAATGAAGGATACTTAACATGTCAGTGAAGGTATAAGAAACTTTTCTGTAAGAGAAGGAGAATAAACAAAATTATAGCTATAAATGCCATGGGTTGGGATTCTACTGAGTAACTGGACTGATCAGAGGCAAGAGTTCAAAGTGAGAAAAAGTGGAGAAACAATGGGAACTGTTGAGATTATGAATAGCCTGGATTTAGGAGCTTGATGAGAAGGAAAAAGGCATCATCCTACATTTTTGAAAAATGAACCTTTATAATTAAAGTGGTATTTAAGGAAGGGATATCTGGTTTTCCATTATGACATAATGCATGGAGACCAGGATAAGACCCTGCCACAAATATTAAATGACTTTATCTCAGAGGGGTGGTACTCATTAATAAGAAGGAATGGCGGATAAATATTAGACATTTCAAAGAATGTGTCAAAAAAAATGATAGACGTTGATGGTTGCTTGTCTATAGAAAATGAAAAAGAGGGTGAGGCGAAGGTGACATCATAGGTTGAACGTGGGAGATAGAAATAATGCGCCATTGATGTCACAGCGTATAGAATCCCAGACGCAGGAGGAAGAGGCCTGGTTCACTTGAGCCTGCATGTTTGAGGCAAAAATATTCAATAGGAAATAAGAAATTAGGGCAGTAACTTTCGTAGAGTGAGCAAGTAAACCTGAGGTGTGCAGGAGGAAGACATTCATATGGAGTTCACTGTGGAAATTGCAAGGAGCTTGGAGGTAGATGATTCAATTCAGGAGGCAAGGGAAAGACTATTCATCCAGAAAACTTGTATTAAGTATATGCTCTTGGTCGTGCATTTCCTTAAGAGCTGGAAATACAAAGATAAATAAGATGAGCTGTCTGCCTTTAGAAACCTCATCCTCAGACATGAAGGCAAGGGGAGGTCGATAATGTTTAATGAAGAAGAGGTCAGAGATAATAAGGACAGATAAAGGGCCTTTGGATTTGTCAATCAAGTGCACCCTTGACCTTCTAGAAGGCATTTTTAATAGAGCCTTAATAATAGAAATCAGATTGAATGGGGAAACCTTTGATCAGAAAACAGAGACAAGATCAAGAATTCCTTTATTCCCAGAATCTTTTTGCTTCTCACTGTCATAGCATGTATTCAGATTCTTTATCACCTCCAATTTAAGTACTCTGTAATACAATAATAATGCTTTCATATTACAATTCAAACCTTAATACAATGAAGTTAAAATTTAGTCACAGGCCACTTTTATATATTTCTAAAAATATTAAAGATATATAATGACTCGCTACTATGTTTTTATGTTTCTTGCCACTTAGAGTCAAATGAGTAATATAAGTGAGTATGACCAATACGTTTTAAAATGGTAAAACTTTGTAATAGCCAATAGCTATTGAATAATCATCACTGCAGGGATGATAATAAGCAGGAAGGAAAAATAAAAGGCCACTATTTATAGTGATGGCAAGAACTCAGGTTGTACTGCCTTTCCTTGTGCCTTTGAAAGCCTAAGATAGGATCCAGAAATGGCTCAGATATTTGGTCTTCCTTCAATTCCTTTTTCTGTTCCGATGGAGAAAGAAGAGAGAAATGAGAGGTGAACCTCCAGGGATTGGTAGGAAAAGTGCTATTATTAATCCCTATTAATGTGTTCTTTTTTTTTATCTAATTTTCTTTCATTTTATTCACAAAAAGACAGAGAGCCAGCTTGTGGCTTGGTGGTTTAGGGATCCAGATCCTATGTGGTCAGCTGCACAGTTTGAATCCCAGACCTGGCAGCTTGAAAAACAAGCGTGGAGTGTGTGTGTGCATGTGCCCCAAATCTTAATAGGAGGGAGAAATGGTGGAGAAAGGATCACAGCTTGACCACTCCTCATCGGGTGGGAGAGAGGTGCTCTCTCACTTTCCCTTTCTGTCTCTGTATCTTTCAGGCAAATACACCCACCCTCTGGCAACTAAAAACCGAAGGACAGTAATGTATGATTATTTTGATTTTCTCTGATTGGCATGGTTCCGTGCATTACAACTCTGTGAAGTAATCCCACTAGCTGATCGTGGTTACTCACTACAGATTTTCCATACATTTTGAAATGAATGAGCCGGATGGTGCTAGAACGTGAATGCTATTGTGATAAATATGTTCACCCACTAGGCTAAGCATTGGTCCAGCAAGCTAGACTTGTATGTGCTTTCCACGCTAGGTGAAGCTGATTTAAACTGCTAATCACCATTTCTGACACATATTACACATTACTCACTGGTTTGATTGGGTAGACTTGGTTTGATTAGTATAGCTCCGGGCAATTCTGTTTCTCTGTATATTTCCACATCTGGGGATGAGAGATCATCCCTGCTCCTTTACCATAGGCAAGAAGCATCTATTATTGCCCTTAAAGTCCTGCTAAGAAGTAAGTGCTCAGAAATCCGCTGGACATAGCCATTTCTTAGGAAACACTCATAGCTAACTCTCCCCCAACCCTAATGTATCTGTCGAAGAGCCACCCCTGTACAATGGAGTTGGCGCGTGGGTGGTCGAGAGTCATACAAAATACTTAGCGAGCCTTATTCAACCTGTAGATAGGAAGCCAGTTGTAGTGACACCGAGAGCCAGTATGCAAGTCACAGAAGTTCTGCCTGAGTTGCCCAGCCTTGAGGACAGGCCTGCGTGGACAGAAAGAGCAGGACAAGGTGACAACATGTATTTCTCATCGGTCAATATTTTAAAAACAATATTTTAAAAAGTCTAAGGTTCGAGGGCCTATATTTTGGCAAAAGAATAGATTAGGCTGCCAGAAAAGAGTCAAGCCCGTGAATGAGCAGCCCCTTCTTTGGGGCCGCCACGTAGGAGGTGGTGCTAGAAAGGGAAAACCATCCAGCGCTTGACTTGGGGAGAAGGGCCACCTAGTGAGCCTGGTGCAAGGAGAAGGAAGGGGAGCCAGGGACCTGCGAGCCCAGTCACCCTTTTCAAAGTTTTACCGACACCTTTGACTCTTCCCCAATCCACTTCCCAAATCCCTGTACCGTATTCCACATCACCACGCTAGCCTTTCTTTTCTTTCTCTTCTTTCTTGTCTTCTCCTCTGCACTCAAAGTCCTAAGCTGCCAAGCGACAGGAGGAAAGTGCACGGTGAGCAGGGCGATCGTGGTTGGTTGGGAGGACCAAAGCATTTCCACTTGGTCTCAGCTTTAGCCTCAGGTGTATGAGTAGAATTTCTTTACCCCAAAAGTAGAACACTGTTTGATGGTAGTCTCTGTCATTGAATATTTGCTTATGATCACCTTTCTTATAGGTATCTCTAAAAGAGAAGAGCCAAAAATATTGAGAGCCCCAAGACGACCCCGGAAACCCAAAACTTTAAATAACCCTGAAGACTCCACATACTATTATCTACTACATGTAAGTGGCTCGCTCTTATTAGCAGATGGGAGCCATAGCATGCACGAGAGACCAGAAAACTGTGAAAACTGCGGCTACATAGTTCTGTCACAGGAGAAGGCCTGGCAAAATGGAGATGCCCCTTGATTTCCCTAACTGCCTCTCCCGTGGCTGAGTGTCTAGCACTGTGCTATCCTCAAGACTCTCTTCCTCAAGGTCCAAGCCTCTCCCATAGTCACATCCTCCCAACAGCTTTCTCTACTGGTCTGTTAATCCAGGCTAATAGACAGGAGAAATGCATCTCAGCAGGAGCACTCTGGAGAGGGACCTCACTGTAAATGGGTGGTTATGGGGGAAATAGAAGAAAGGGAATGAAAGGGAGAAGTGGCATCTGTTGAACATCTTTCCCATTGCAGGCCTACACAGAGATATGGCCATGTCTATTGTGCAAACGAATTCTAGAAACAGCCCTCGTTGTTATACCCGCAGCTCACACATCACGATTCGGAGACACAGACGCACTTTCTAACCGTCTTCTGACTCCATGGCTCCTGCTCTCTCATGGTCTGTAGAATGAGAACTCATTGCACCAGGCCCGCCAGCTCCGTCTTCCTCACCCATTCC
>NW_006159427.1:4313628-4319758 GCF_000334495.1 Tupaia belangeri chinensis
ATTCCTGCTCTCCATGAATGCCAGGTCCTCTACTTGGTTTCCTAACCCAGGAAGCAGGAGTCAACCTGGATCTTGCCCTCTCTCTCATCCAGTCAGCTGCCCTAATTCTGGTATCTACCTGCCAAATCTTGCTCCAGTTCATCTCCGTCCTCTAACCTCACAGCAACTGCCACCTTCAGACCATCATCACCTGGCTTATATCAGTCCTTGCCCAAGTGCTTCAAACCTCATCCTCTGCACCCTCACCAGAAAATGTCTCTACACCAGAATTTGGATCAAGTTCCTCCCTCGATAGTCACTTGAATGCTTCAGCAGTTCCTTCAGCATGAAGTCCAGATTGCTTCCAAGGCCTTCCTCATCTCCTGGCCTCCCAAATCCACTAGCTTAAAGTTAACGCCTGACACTCTGCCAGTGGGCAATGTTCTACTGGCTGCTCGGTCCTTTGGATCTGTTGGCCTCTCTGTTTCCAGTACTTTCTCACCCTTTTACCCCCTGCCTCAGGAAGAGAGCAGCACTTCTCCATGCCCTGCAGAACCCAATGTGTAGAAACCCAGAAAATTAGTTAAAAATACATGTCCCACCCCTTGGGGAGACAATGAACCTTGCTCTTGACTTCCAAGTTACACAGTTTCTTACTAGTCCTTAACCTTCTCTCTGGTGAATTCTTGTCCATTTCTTCACAAGGCTCCTCTCCCTCTGATGTTGTCTAGGATTCGATCTTACATTCTTGCCTACTCTCATTTCCTTTGGACGGTCTTACCAACTGCCATGATTTCAATTACTACTGATTTCCGAGTTCTTATCTCTGGCTGAGACTCAAATATCAAACTTTCTCATCTCTTTTCTACGTATTTTTACATAGATGAAGAAACTTTAAAAAGTTCATGGAAAAATATAAAGTATGAGATTAGTTTGATGCAAAAATTTGAAATTGATGCATTGATTTTTTTCATAATATAAATTTTCAAGATCTATTTGAAAAACTCTTATTTATAGGAGTTTACACACACACGCACACGTACACAACTTTCTTAAAATATAAGTCACAAGCCACGCAATTCGCACACTTAACAATTAAGTGATTTTTCATACAATAGCACCACAACCAATATTACAACATTTTCACCTCCAAAAGAAAAGAAATTCTGAGCCCATTAGCAGTCACCCCCAAACCTCCACCCCTAGCCCCATGTAATCACTAATTATACTAATCACCAGCTCTATAGAATTGCATATCCTGGACATGTTATATAAATAGGCTCACACAATATATGGTCTTTTGTGAATGACCAACTAATTTAACAAGCCAGTAATCTAAATATTATCCTGACTCTTCTCTCTCATCTTTCACATCCAAAAATCTGCCTCTCAAGTATCTCATGAATTTCTGCTTCTCTCCAGGCCCTCTGCCAGCACCCTCCTCCAGGCCAGCCTTTCTTAGCAGTATTTCTGCCCTTGCCTCTCCTCTTACTGGTCTCTTGTTTTTCCTTCTAATTAACATGTTTTCCACACTGTAGCCAGAGTTGTGTTTCTAAAATTCACCTCTGATCATGCTATTCCCCACTGGCAGGAAACCTCTGTTACTTCATGCTGTCCTAAAATACAAAGGCCTGTCAAATCTGGGTCTCGCTTACTTTTTCAACGTCAGCTCCTGGTAGTCATCTGCCCTGGGAAACTCTTCACTCCAGCCATTCTGGAAGTCTCATTAACCTGCTTTCTCTCAAATCACCCAGAAACATCCACCCTTCCATGTGTCCTTTACTCAGCCTAGAATACACTTCTTCTTTCTCTTCGCATTTTTTGTGACTAAAACACCATCAGCGTAGATGGTTTTTTCTTCAAGAAGCCTTCCTGACACTCTCAAATCCTCAGGAGCTCTCCCTAAGCAGCCCACACTTCTCTGTCATGACACTTTACTGGGTGAGAGCATGACTGATGTGGTTTCCATGAGGTCAAGGAGTTTGCCTGACACATAGTAGGCATGCAGTAAAGGTTTGTCGTACAAATGAGAGCAATGAAAAACATAGTGGAATACGACTAGGAATACATCAAGAAAAGTGAAACATTCCAGATACCTGCATTTAATAGTTACGTCATGAAAGTCTTGATATGGATTAAGAATAGATATTGATTTTTTTTCTACACTGCTCAAAAAAAAAAAAAAGGAAGCAAATAGCTTGACATTTGTTTGTATAGTGAAATAAAAAGAACAGAGAACAAGATTAGAAATTACCAAATGTTCTCTCTTAACACTGAATTGAAGTAGTAAATGAGGCTCGGTGGCCTTTTGAAATGGCAATTGATTGTTATGGCTTCAACAACAAATAACATTCTTGATTCGAGAAATTGTAAAAGACTTGAAATGAGGGGAATGTTTATGACTAACAGACAACCTATCTGTGAGAATTATAAAGCAGATTCTGTGCCCCATAAATTAGACCACCCCCCCAGAAGCTTATCTGTCATTTCACTATTATTTAAAAAGAAATATAAAGTGTTTTAATACGCCTGAGTTATTAGTCACTGGCATCTTTTTTATAACTCTTGAATTCTGTGGCTTCAGTAAAAATTAAAATGCACAGTGAGTGGGCCCCATAGCACGGTGGTTAAGCACAGTGCATAAGGAGCCAGATCCCACATGGACAGCTATGGTTGGAGTCCCAGCCCTGTTGACTTGAAAATCATTCTGGGTTCATGTGTGCATGCCCAAAATCTTCACAAGACAAAGAAATAGAGGAGAAGAGATTGCAGTATGATCATACCCCATCAAGAAGTACTTTCTCTCTCTCTCTCCCCACCCCCACCTCCATCAGAGGCACATACGCTCTGGTAATGAACTTTTTTAATAAATAAACTAGCATATTATTATAAAGAAAAGCACAACGTGTTCACATTCATCCAGCTCTTACCAGGATTCATGGTGTGACATGGAAGTAAAATTTATAACTATAATGAGACCCCATTCCCTTTAATCACTGGAACACTTTCTGTGAAAACATTTTAAATGGTTTTCATGAACATCTTTCTAAAATATAGCACACATTTAAAACCTTTTCTTAATGATCCAAAGCCATCGTAGTGAGCAATATTTTTGTTCTTTACTCAGATTTATGATTATCAAAAAGGTAATCTGACTGCCATGTCCAAGGCAGCCCCCTAGCTTTCTTTATCCCCCAGCCCTGCTTCATTTCTGTCCAGAGCATTTAGAAATATGTATTTGTCTACCTGTTTCCTATCTGAGTTCTCCCATACACTCTGTGGACCAGGGACTTGGCTGCTTTAGCGACAGTGTTGCTGAACATTGTAACTAGACTATTGAATAATGAGCCACACAGTACAGGACTCTGGAGGGCTCTTGAATGTGGAAAATTGTTTTCCTTATACTTGACCAACACAAACATCTGCACTTCCCATTATTTCGCCTATTTTGTAACTTTAATTTCTCTTTGAGTGTCATTTCTTCCCAGGGGCTCTCCGGCTGCTTTAACATCACTACCAGCTCTCTCCTATGATTCGAGGTTCTTTGTCTTGCCAATGTTCCAGCTGTTGTGCCAAAGTAAGAGTAAGACAAGCGTCAGAGCACACCTGGGGACAGAGAGCACTAGCTGAACAGGCACACATTGTGGTGACGATGTATGGTGTCCTGTGGACACTCAGAAGCTGTGCAGCCATCAGCAAAATGACTCAGGGCCGACAGCTCTCTCAAAATACAAATTATTGAATGGGAATATCAAAGATCCCTTCTAATTTCGTTATTCTCTCCAACTCCTAAGTCTTTCTCTTTTATTTCTGTGCTCTGGCTATCTCCCGCATCCTGATGAAACACTCTAGAATTATTAGTTTATTTTTGAAAGAGAAGTAAAATTGTGTCCACCATGATGTAATAGGTATAAATTTTAAAAGTTTTCTCATGTAAAGTATTTCTTTAGGGGATCAGCAGTTGGCATAATGGCTATGTCACTGGACTCCCATGTAGTCAACTGCAGTTCGAGTCCTGGACCCGGTGGCTTAAACTCACGCCGGGCACGTGTGCCCAATATCCAAAGGGAAGAATGGGAGAGAAGGGATTGCGAGAAGAAAAGTATTTCTTTATGTCAGAAGAGGTGGTGTGAGGAAGGTATATTGTGATGTAGCTGATTAAGAAACAGAATCGTGATTTCTCACTTTCTGTCTCTCTGTCTCTCTCTGTCTTTCTGGCGAGCATGTGCGCTCTATAGCAAAAACCTCTCCCCCCCAAAAAAGAAAAGTATTTCTTTATGTCAGAAGAGGTGGTGTGAGGAAGGTATATTGTGATATAGCTGATTAAGAAACAGAATCTTTAAAGTCTTTGGAGCTAATTTTACTATTCTCTCAAAGGCCTCAAGAAACAACTCCCCAGAAAAACTTACTGAGTCCTCTTTGTTTCCTTCTCTTTTTCTTTTTTACTCCAATTCTGTGAGAAATTGGCGTAGGGCATTTGCTTCTTTGTTTTCATTTCAGATTTCAAATTCATAATTTGTCATTTCAAAGGTATAATTTAAAAGATTGTTCAGCTTAGCAAAATAGGCCCCCAATATAAAGCCTCAGTGGGATCTAATTATTATGAAACCCTTGAAGAAGGTACACTTCCTCCTTCAAGATACAGAGGGTGCTTTAATGGGTCACACTTTCCTTTTATCCCCAGCTGCTTAGGAATCTGACAGGCACATGGACGTTTCCATCTTAACACACCTGTTCTTTCCCCTCCTTGGTTCCTCATTTACAAATTCTGCATCACAACTTTTGCTGTATTAACTACTTCCCTTAGAAGTCTTCTCTCTTTTTTTAAGAATTATGTACTTAGTTTTATTTATTATTTATTTTTAATATGACATAGAGAGAGAGGGGGAGAGAGGGAAAGTGAGAAAGCAAGCCAACAGGTCCAGGACTCGAACTGTTGTCAGCCACATGGGAGTGTCCAGTGCCTTAACCACCATGCCACCTGTTGATCCCCTGGAAGTCTTCTTTAAAAAACTTTAGAAAAATGTATTATTAAATTACGTTCTATTAGAATACACTAGCTCAGACAAGGATGAAATAAGTCTGAGCAATACTCCCTCTCCTAAGAATGTTTATAACTGAGAACCAGCCCGTCTCCACCCGCTCCCAGAGGAAGTGCTGAGCCAGTATTTAAAAAAAGGCTCTCAGTGGCTTGAGAATTTAAGTGCAGAAAGTTATTTGAGTCTTGTCTGTGTAAAGGGCTCCTGTCACTCAACATACTGCCATCTTTTAATCATAACTTCGGACTATAGAAAATTGTTATAAGAAAAAAAGGGGCTTTCTTTCCAGGTAATAGATCAAGGAGGCAGGACCTCTGCAGGAAACTACTAGCATCATATTAAACAACAACCACCATAACACACATCACCCCGGTCCCAAGGATCATTAACTAGACTGTTAGTGGCCTCCATTCCTATGCTGGTAACATAATTACTTGTAAGCACCGCTTAGCCAAGAGCACTGGATCCAGAACGTGCAGTAATAGGGACGGGAAAGGAGGACAGGAATGGATACAGCGTTATTTCTTGAAAGGTCTCCTCCCAGTCTTGATGCATTGCAACATTCATTTCTACCTCATCTGCCCACTAAAATATCAACCAATAAGAATAATAAACTATAAACTATTTGACTTATCCAGTATCTTAAAGCATCACAAAGGATAAATCCTGAGAAAAAATGATTGACTGTGTCTCAAAAATACGAGGGGGAAAAAAACTCAATATTTACAAAATTTTATTAACTTGCCATTTTTATTATCTTGTACTTTTACGGTGCCAATCGTAATATTCAACTTGTTCAAGGTAAGCGAGGTATTTGTTTTCTCAGCCTAAAAGCTATGTATACTCTTACAACTTGTAAACCTATGAGGTAGCACACGAACACAGTACTCATGATACCCTACGAGAGATAGCATCACTTTGTGTGGAAGGTAAAATAAAGGACCATGATGTCCGTGTTCAAAGTATTGGTTATTTATTTATTTATTTATTTTTTTGGAGATATTTTTGCTATAGGGTGCCAGAAAGACAGAGAGACAGAGACATAGAAAAGCGAGAAGTCACCCCCCAGGGTGGGATGGCCATGCCATAATCCTTTCTCCTCCATTCTCCTC
>NW_006159427.1:4320134-4336444 GCF_000334495.1 Tupaia belangeri chinensis
CGGCCCCCTCCCCCGGGGGGGGGGGGGGGCGGTGATTTCTCACTTTCTGTCTCTCTGTCTCTCTCTGTCTTTCTGGCGAGCATGTGCGCTCTATAGCAAAAACCTCTCCCCCCCCAAAAAGAAAAGTATTTCTTTATGTCAGAAGAGGTGGTGTGAGGAAGGTATATTGTGATATAGCTGATTAAGAAACAGAATCTTTAAAGTCTTTGGAGCTAATTTTACTATTCTCTCAAAGGCCTCAAGAAACAACTCCCCAGAAAAACTTACTGAGTCCTCTTTGTTTCCTTCTCTTTTTCTTTTTTACTCCAATTCTGTGAGAAATTGGCGTAGGGCATTTGCTTCTTTGTTTTCATTTCAGATTTCAAATTCATAATTTGTCATTTCAAAGGTATAATTTAAAAGATTGTTCAGCTTAGCAAAATAGGCCCCCAATATAAAGCCTCAGTGGGATCTAATTATTATGAAACCCTTGAAGAAGGTACACTTCCTCCTTCAAGATACAGAGGGTGCTTTAATGGGTCACACTTTCCTTTTATCCCCAGCTGCTTAGGAATCTGACAGGCACATGGACGTTTCCATCTTAACACACCTGTTCTTTCCCCTCCTTGGTTCCTCATTTACAAATTCTGCATCACAACTTTTGCTGTATTAACTACTTCCCTTAGAAGTCTTCTCTCTTTTTTTAAGAATTATGTACTTAGTTTTATTTATTATTTATTTTTAATATGACATAGAGAGAGAGGGGGAGAGAGGGAAAGTGAGAAAGCAAGCCAACAGGTCCAGGACTCGAACTGTTGTCAGCCACATGGGAGTGTCCAGTGCCTTAACCACCATGCCACCTGTTGATCCCCTGGAAGTCTTCTTTAAAAAACTTTAGAAAAATGTATTATTAAATTACGTTCTATTAGAATACACTAGCTCAGACAAGGATGAAATAAGTCTGAGCAATACTCCCTCTCCTAAGAATGTTTATAACTGAGAACCAGCCCGTCTCCACCCGCTCCCAGAGGAAGTGCTGAGCCAGTATTTAAAAAAAGGCTCTCAGTGGCTTGAGAATTTAAGTGCAGAAAGTTATTTGAGTCTTGTCTGTGTAAAGGGCTCCTGTCACTCAACATACTGCCATCTTTTAATCATAACTTCGGACTATAGAAAATTGTTATAAGAAAAAAAGGGGCTTTCTTTCCAGGTAATAGATCAAGGAGGCAGGACCTCTGCAGGAAACTACTAGCATCATATTAAACAACAACCACCATAACACACATCACCCCGGTCCCAAGGATCATTAACTAGACTGTTAGTGGCCTCCATTCCTATGCTGGTAACATAATTACTTGTAAGCACCGCTTAGCCAAGAGCACTGGATCCAGAACGTGCAGTAATAGGGACGGGAAAGGAGGACAGGAATGGATACAGCGTTATTTCTTGAAAGGTCTCCTCCCAGTCTTGATGCATTGCAACATTCATTTCTACCTCATCTGCCCACTAAAATATCAACCAATAAGAATAATAAACTATAAACTATTTGACTTATCCAGTATCTTAAAGCATCACAAAGGATAAATCCTGAGAAAAAATGATTGACTGTGTCTCAAAAATACGAGGGGGAAAAAAACTCAATATTTACAAAATTTTATTAACTTGCCATTTTTATTATCTTGTACTTTTACGGTGCCAATCGTAATATTCAACTTGTTCAAGGTAAGCGAGGTATTTGTTTTCTCAGCCTAAAAGCTATGTATACTCTTACAACTTGTAAACCTATGAGGTAGCACACGAACACAGTACTCATGATACCCTACGAGAGATAGCATCACTTTGTGTGGAAGGTAAAATAAAGGACCATGATGTCCGTGTTCAAAGTATTGGTTATTTATTTATTTATTTATTTTTTTGGAGATATTTTTGCTATAGGGTGCCAGAAAGACAGAGAGACAGAGACATAGAAAAGCGAGAAGTCACCCCCCAGGGTGGGATGGCCATGCCATAATCCTTTCTCCTCCATTCTCCTCTCGCGATCTTGGGCACGCACGCACACATGCCTGGCGTGCGTTTAAGCCACCAGGTCCGGGACTCAAACCGTGGTGGACTACATGGGAGTCCAGCGACTCAGCCATTACGCTACTGCCAGTCCCCAAAGTATTGGTTAAAGTGTATCTAATTATTTTGATACTTAAATGGTCTCATGTGTGCCTTTATCCACCAAGTTCTCAACCATAAAGATATTTTGCAAATGAAAAAACTATGTAGTCTGTGCTGCTGCGTTTATGCCTACGGGCTCCTCTAGGTTGGTGATGTCACATTGCCGTTCTTTCTGTGAGCTGTTGCAACTCCCTCCACACCTTTCCCTCTGCTTTACATGCAGAGAAGACTGACTATAAGTAAGGCATCAGGCAGCCCTGATTCCCCTGCTTAAGCCACAGCTGCACTTGTGATAGTGAAATGGGTTCCCCAGAAATGTTTACAACTGACTCCCATCTGTAGGTCAGTGCACCTGATGTAATCGAGTCTCCCTATGTTGGTCACTGTGTGGTAAACTCTTTTTTCATATGGAATGCAAAGATCCGTTTCAGTTCAGGCCTGGTAAAATTAATCACGCATTTGTAAATTGGTAACTTTTTGAATAAACCAAATTTCTTTAGATTTCTAAAATATCGTATCTACCTGCTTATTTCTTATGTAACTTTATAGGAATAAATGTACAGTGTCCCATCTTATCTGTGGCCTCACTTTGCACAGTTACCCGTGGTTAACCACGGCCTGAAAATAGGTGAGTACTGTACAATAATTTAAGGTAGAGACCACTTTCACTTGTCTTTTATCACAGTACAGTGTTACAAATTTTCTATTTTGTTATTACTTGTTGTAATCTCTTACTGCGCCTAATTTGTAAGTTGAACTTTATCATTGGTATGTATGCATAAGAAAAAACAGTATTTACAGAATTCAGTAACTATCTGTGACTTCAGGTGGCCACTGAGAGCCTTGGAACATAACCCTCTCAGATGAAGGGGGATTACTGTATTCATTAAGGTTATAGTAATACATTCATTAAATTATATTAACATCATAATATTATATATGACATCATATATAATATAACATCATGATATTATATCTTTTGAATTATTTTATTCCCTTTAGAAGTCAATCCAAGAAGAAAAACGAAGACCAAGGAAAGACAGGTAACTATTATTTCTAGATTTCAACAAATTGTCTTATTCAAACTAAAATATAAATCCATATATTCAAGTTATCATTAAAATCACCGATGTATATGGATAAATTTGGAAATGAATATGCTCTTATTATATTGGATCATTGGAAAAATCATGACACATGTTTGCATAGAAAAATACATCATAACTTTTCCAACAACCCAATAAACATATGGTTTAAATGTAGTTTTTAAGAGCTTGCCTGTTGGAACTATACTGAGCCAGTGCAGTTTGCAGCATACACTAAGAACTCCGTATGTTTGGGATGAATTATACTGCCCTGATACAGAATCTGCTTTTTTTTTCCTGAATAAATGCTTTTAATTGGTCAGTTTGAACATTACCATATCTTGAACTTCCTTTCCCTGAACTTCTTTTTGCTTTTTGTCCTCTAACACATGCTAAGTTCCATTTCTTATCATTCTTATGGATTGTAGGAAGGTAATGTTTTTGTTACCTGCCCAGGTGTGGCACACTTAAATTTATATTATCCTCTTTTTTCGATAGTGTTTCAGTCTGTCAACATTTCATTATTTTAATGTTACAGTCTTACAGTCCTGTGTTACTTAACAACAGGGATATGGTCTAATAGAAATGTTGTTAGGGGGACCAACAGATGGTGTAATCATTACATTGCTGGATTCCCACATGGCCAACTGTGGTTCACGTCCCAGACCCAGTGACTTCAAACTCATGCCATGCACCCAAAATATTGAGAGGAGAATGGAGGAGAAGGGATTATGGCATGGTCATCCCTCTGGGGAGGGTTATTTCTCACTTTCTGTCTCCTTATCTCTCTCTGTCTCTCCAATGAGCACACATGACCTGTAACAGAAATCTCTCTTTAAAAAATGTCATTAGGTAATTTTGTCATTGTGTGAATGTCATAAAGCCAACTTACACAAACTTAGATGGGGTAGCTTACTACACAACTAGTCTACTGGTGTAGCCATTTGCTCCCAGGCTGCAAATCTGCACAGCAGTTATTATCTCAAAGGCTGTTGGTCATTGTGACACATGATAAGTATTTGCATATCTAGACCTGTCAAAACATAGAAAAGGTCCAGTAAAAGTACAGTGGAGAAGATTAAAAGATGGTATACCTGCACAAGGCACTTGCCGCGAATGGAGCTTGCGGGACTGAAAGTTGCTCTGGGTGTCAGTGACTGAGTAGGGAATGAATATGAGGGCTCCGACATCACTGCACATCGCCAAAGCTTTACAAATACTGTACACTTAAGTTTACTAAATTCATTTAAAATATTTTCTTTCTCCAATAAGTTCATCTTAGCTTACTGTAATTTTTTTACTTTATAAACTTTTTGATTTTTTAACTTTTTGACTCTTTATCAGTTTGCTTAAAACACAAACATATGGTACAGCTGTCCAAAAGCATTTTCTGCCCTATTCTATTAGCATGTTTCTATTTTTCAATGTTATTTTTTACTTCGTAAACTTTTTGTTAAAAAGTAACACACAAACACACATGTAAAGCTAGGCCTGCACAAGGTCAGGATCATCGATATCATCGTCTTCCACCTTCACATTGTGGCCCACCAGAGGGACCATGATGAACAAAAGAACACAAGATTCAATCAAACACAAGAGACAACAATGCAATCGAGAGAAGCTGTTTCCAGCTGCTGTTGGTATAATACTGCATACTGTTTTATGGTAAACTCCTTTTATAAATAGAAGGCATGCACTCTTAATAGCATAGTAAATGCATACATTATGGACATGGTCACATATTGTCATCATGATCAAGTGGTCCGTACTGAACATAATTGTATGCGCTGTGCTTTTATACAACGGGTGGTACAGTAGGCTTGTTTACACCATCACCACCACAAACACATGAGTGATGCATCATGACACCTAAATCACTAGGCAGTAGTCATTTTTCAACTCCGTTATAATCTTACGGGACCACTGTCATGTATGAGATCTGTCATTTGTGGAAAAAACACCATTATGCAGCATATGACTGTATTTTAATCAATATTCATGTCAACTCATTTCCAGACAGTGCTAATAACAAAAGAGCACTCTTCTATTAAGTATGCATGAACACAGAGCTCCATATTCATGAGTTGGTGGCATTCTGAACATTCATTTATGAATAGGTATCTCTAACTTGAAAAAACATATCTTCCTAGAAGCTGTAACACCTGGTAGTTTTCCAGACCTCCCTGTTTACCTCCAATGCAGCCCCCTCCGACTAGAGATACTGAACACTATAGACACCAGATTGTGGCCTGAGTAGGTTTAAGAATTAAAGTGGTTAAGGACATACCCCTGTTGTAAGTCATGTGCAGGAATTAAAATCTAGCACAGAAATTCATCCCCTAAAGACAAAGGGTAAGAAGAGGACAGATGACCTGTGAAGGAGGTAAGTTATCATGAAGCCTGTGTATGTATTTCGGTGTATACTGACAGCGAGAAAATCTGAAGCCACTTTGCATTGATACGTGAAGGCCAGCTTTTCCAGTAGCGGCCCAGGTGTCAACAGTGAACTGCGATCCAGCCCAGCCATTGCTAAAGCAGAGTAACCACCAGCTCTTCGCGTAACTGCTTATTTCATGCCAAGTCAAACGTGATAGTACTAGGAAAAGCTGCTTCAGGAAGGTCATATTTTATTCAGGTTCAGAGAAGAGGGTTCTGTTTCCTTTGTAATTTACTTACTACTTTTGCCTATTTTAAGACTGTTTCCATCTCTATTGGTCTGTATGTGTTACCCCTAAGTTATACTAAATACTTCGAAAAATTTAAAAAAGTATTGCATAAACTTAACTGAGTAGAGAATTGGGCTGATGTTATGATATATTTATGTGTTAATTTACAGTCAGGGGAAATTGTTAGATTTGGAAGATTTCTATTATAAGGAATTTTTGCCTCGTCATTCTGGATCAAAGGAGTGGAACCCCAATTTAAGGGAACGAAGACCACCGCAGGAACTCCAGAAACAATGTTTGAAAGCTAATGAAAGGTAATAGACTACATTTTAAAGTACAGCATTTTCTACTTTATACTCACAATTTTATTTCTTTTAGACATTTTCATTTTATGTGTGAACTAATGACCGAACATTCTTACTTAATATCGCATCTCATGAATGATATGTTGTTTAAAAGTAAAATCATAAATATTGTGATAGAGCAACCAGATATTCCAGTTTTCCAGCAAAATCTCAGTTTGTGCCTGTTTTCTTGGTGTAGTTATTAATAGCACCCCCCTTTAAAGTATTTCAGTATAGAAGATAAGTTATGTTATCCCCCTAAGAATAAGTGATATGCTATATCTAAAATGTTCCAGCTCTAACAATGTAAGTTTAGTCACTTATTGGCTTCTTAATTGTGCTTATAACATCTCAGAATCAGTCATGTCAGAGCAAAAAATATTGTAAAGTACATATTGGGCTAGCAAGTGGCATGGCACTTCCCACATAGCCAACCAAGATTCGCATCTCAGACCTGGCAGCTTAAAAATCATGCCAAGTACATGTGCGTGCATGCCCAAAATACCGAAGAAGAATGGGAGGGAAGGGAATACAGTATGGCCATCCCCGCTGGGAGATGATTTCTACTTTCTCTCTGTCTCTCTCCAGTGAGCGCATGCACCCTATGACAAAAAGTAAATAAATGAAGAAAAATAAAATAAAAATATTTATTTTAAGTTAGATTTCTCACCTTGCCATCAACGTTGTGACATTAAGTAACTGACATTGTAGCTTAATTAACTACTTTGGAAATTGTGTTTCTTTCTCTGATAAATCTTTGTGAAGTTTTGAGATTGAAGGTACACAGTAAGATGGAAACATGGCATGGGACAAATGGGAGTAATGACAGGTATTTGGGAGCTATCTATTCAAAATCCTAAGTGAACAACCTGCAGCTAAGGACATTCAGACTCTCTCCCCCATCTCTCCATGTGTGACATGGTTAAGAGAAGAGGTTTAAGTGTTTGAGTGACTTTGCTCAGGTTACCCAACCTCTCCAAGCTTCCGCTTCCTCAACTGCTAAAGGATTCACAAATAATTCCTTCACCATGTTGTAGAGCTGAAATGAAACGACAAAGTACTTAACTCTATATGGTATAGGAGAGAGAGTCCATAAACGTGGCTATTATCATCTTTATTTGCTTTCCCAGAAGGTACCTGAATTATGATTTCTACCTTTTGTCTCCAAAAGAAGATGTATGCTTCCATCTTGGGATCAAGAACTATAACACTGGAGCCTAGAGATGTTCTAGTGTTCTAGTCTATGCCCAGAGTCCTATGCAGGAGAACGCCCAGTGCCAGAAAGGTTAAGTGACCTTCCCAAAGCCACAGGTTGAGTTAGTGAAAACCCCCGGCACTTGGTCAGTGTTTTCTACTTTTGCCTGCTTCCCACTTTAGCAGCCACTCTGCTCCCTCTCCAGTATCTCCCCCTCCCCTGACAGATACACGTTTGCTGTAAAAGCATGACATAACACATCACCTGGAGTTCCAGTGGTGGCTATGGACATAGATTTGATACCCACTAGAATAAGTAGATATAAAAATAAGAATGCTAATACTTGACATAGATTGTGCTTACTATGTGCTAGGTGCAAGGTCATTATCTCATTTTAAACCTCACCACAACCTCGTGAGGCAGTTGCTATTGTTGCTCTGTTTTATAGATGAGGAAGTTACGTCTGCAGACAGTCACCCAGGTAAGATATAAGCAGAATTTGAACACAGGCCTCTCTGAGTTTCGAGGCAATACCTTAGCCACTTCTCAGTGTTGACACCCTATGCAAACCAAGATGCTGGGCATTTGAGAAAGGGTCAGATACAATGGTGCATAAGATGTGGTCCTTACATTCGAGGAATTTGATGCAGGAGAGAAAGTATATTAATATGACAAAGCTGAACAAAGTAACCCCAAGAGGGGATTTTTCTAAACTAAGGAAGATTATAGAGACAAACTGTGAACTTGATAAAATCCAGGATTTAAAATAGAAAACAAAAGCAAAGCAGGCAAATAGCTCTAAAGTACATTTTAGGACAGTTGGAGAAGTTTTAGACTAAACTGTATGTTGACGATGTTATTAAAGAAAGAGTATCTTTGTGTGTGTGTGTGTGTGTGTGTTTTCCTTCCTCTTTTTCCTGTAATATTTCAGTCCATCAACATTTCACTACTTTAATATTTTAGTTTTACAGAAATGTGTTACTTAATGACAGGAATACACTCTAAGAAAAAAATGTCATGGGGACAGGTAACATGGTAGCCCAGATGCTGGACTCCTACATGGCCAACCGTGGTTCGAGTCCCAGACCCTGCAGCTTGAAACTCACACTGGGCATGTGTGTATGCATGCCCAAAATCCCAAGAGGAGACTGAAGTGGCAGGAATTGTACTGTGCCCATCCCCCTGCAGGATGATTTCTCACTTTCTCTCTCACTGTATCTCTCTCTCTCTCTCTCTCTCTCTCTGGCAAGTGCATGTGCACTATGACAAAACCTTTAAAAAATGTCGTTAAGTATTTTTGTCTTGGTGAGAATATCATAAAGTGTACTTACACAAACCTAGGTGGAATAGCTTCCTACACAACTAGTCTACATGGTATAGCCTATAACCAGCACCACACACACATACACACACACACAAGTACTAACATCACCCAGGAAGGTGTGAGTAGATCTGGGACTAAAGAATATTACCAATAATACTGCTGCATTTTTTTTTGAGAGTTTTTTTTTATTTTTTTATTTTTCTCTCCCCCATCTCTCCATGTGTGACATGGTTAAGAGAAGAGGTTTAAGTGTTTGAGTGACTTTGCTCAGGTTACCCAACCTCTCCAAGCTTCCGCTTCCTCAACTGCTAAAGGATTCACAAATAATTCCTTCACCATGTTGTAGAGCTGAAATGAAACGACAAAGTACTTAACTCTATATGGTATAGGAGAGAGAGTCCATAAACGTGGCTATTATCATCTTTATTTGCTTTCCCAGAAGGTACCTGAATTATGATTTCTACCTTTTGTCTCCAAAAGAAGATGTATGCTTCCATCTTGGGATCAAGAACTATAACACTGGAGCCTAGAGATGTTCTAGTGTTCTAGTCTATGCCCAGAGTCCTATGCAGGAGAACGCCCAGTGCCAGAAAGGTTAAGTGACCTTCCCAAAGCCACAGGTTGAGTTAGTGAAAACCCCCGGCACTTGGTCAGTGTTTTCTACTTTTGCCTGCTTCCCACTTTAGCAGCCACTCTGCTCCCTCTCCAGTATCTCCCCCTCCCCTGACAGATACACGTTTGCTGTAAAAGCATGACATAACACATCACCTGGAGTTCCAGTGGTGGCTATGGACATAGATTTGATACCCACTAGAATAAGTAGATATAAAAATAAGAATGCTAATACTTGACATAGATTGTGCTTACTATGTGCTAGGTGCAAGGTCATTATCTCATTTTAAACCTCACCACAACCTCGTGAGGCAGTTGCTATTGTTGCTCTGTTTTATAGATGAGGAAGTTACGTCTGCAGACAGTCACCCAGGTAAGATATAAGCAGAATTTGAACACAGGCCTCTCTGAGTTTCGAGGCAATACCTTAGCCACTTCTCAGTGTTGACACCCTATGCAAACCAAGATGCTGGGCATTTGAGAAAGGGTCAGATACAATGGTGCATAAGATGTGGTCCTTACATTCGAGGAATTTGATGCAGGAGAGAAAGTATATTAATATGACAAAGCTGAACAAAGTAACCCCAAGAGGGGATTTTTCTAAACTAAGGAAGATTATAGAGACAAACTGTGAACTTGATAAAATCCAGGATTTAAAATAGAAAACAAAAGCAAAGCAGGCAAATAGCTCTAAAGTACATTTTAGGACAGTTGGAGAAGTTTTAGACTAAACTGTATGTTGACGATGTTATTAAAGAAAGAGTATCTTTGTGTGTGTGTGTGTGTGTGTGTTTTCCTTCCTCTTTTTCCTGTAATATTTCAGTCCATCAACATTTCACTACTTTAATATTTTAGTTTTACAGAAATGTGTTACTTAATGACAGGAATACACTCTAAGAAAAAAATGTCATGGGGACAGGTAACATGGTAGCCCAGATGCTGGACTCCTACATGGCCAACCGTGGTTCGAGTCCCAGACCCTGCAGCTTGAAACTCACACTGGGCATGTGTGTATGCATGCCCAAAATCCCAAGAGGAGACTGAAGTGGCAGGAATTGTACTGTGCCACCCTGGGGGTTGATTTTTCAGTTTCTCTCTCACTGTATCTCTCTCTCTCTCTCTCTCTCTCTCTCTGGCAAGTGCATGTGCACTATGACAAAACCTTTAAAAAATGTCGTTAAGTATTTTTGTCTTGGTGAGAATATCATAAAGTGTACTTACACAAACCTAGGTGGAATAGCTTCCTACACAACTAGTCTACATGGTATAGCCTATAACCAGCACCACACACACATACACACACACACAAGTACTAACATCACCCAGGAAGGTGTGAGTAGATCTGGGACTAAAGAATATTACCAATAATACTGCTGCATTTTTTTTTGAGAGTTTTTTTTTATTTTTTTTTTTTTCCGCTATAGGGCACATGCATTCAGCAGACAGAGAGAGACATAGAGACAGAAAGCGAGAAATTACCCCCCCAGGGGGATGGTCACGCCGCAATCCCTTCTCCTCCATTCTCCTCTCGGGATCTTGGGCACGCACGCACACGCGCCCGGCGTGAGTTTTAAGCCATCAGATCCGGAATGCAAACCGCGGTCGACTACGTGCGAGTCCAGCGACATAGCCATTACGCTAACTGCTGGTTCCCACCCCCCTTTTTTTTTTGGGTTGACAATTTTAAAATATAAGTATTTACAGGTGTGCTAAATTGAGTTAATTAACATACACACTACTTCACATTTCATTTATTTTTGGTGAGAACAGTTAAAATCTACTCTTAGTGATTTTTTTTTAAAGAGGTTTTTACTATAGGGTACATGCGCTCACCAGACAGACAGAGAGAGACAGAGAGACAGAAAGCGAGAAATCACCCCCCAGGGGGGATGGCCACGCTGCAATTCCTTCTCCTCCATTCTCCTCTCAGGATCTTGGACACGAACGCACACGCGCCCTGCATGAGTTTAAGCCACTGGGTCCGGGACTCGAACCGCAGTCGACTACGTGGGAGTCCAGCGACCTAGCCATTACGCTAACTGCTGGTTCCTTAGAGATTTTAAGTATACAATACGTTGTTATTAACAGTAGTTACCATGTTGTAAAATAGATCGCGTCCAGTTACTCCTCCTAACTAAAATTCTACATGCTTTGACCAACATCTTCCCACCTCTTGGCTCCCACCTCTCTGATAACCAGCATTTACTCTCTGCTTCTATGAGTTTGACATTTGTAGATTCCACTTACAAGTGAAATCATGTGGTATTTGTATTCTTGTGCCTGGCATATTTCACTTAGCATACTGTTCTCCTAGTTCATCTATATTGTCACAAATGACAGGATTTTCTTTTTCAGTTTTGCTATAGGGCATGTGCACTCTCAGAAAATGGGAGGAAGTGGGTGAGAAAGCACCCCCAAGGTGGATCTCTATGTCACAATACCCTCTCCTCGAATCTCCTCTCAGGAATTTTTTTTTTTTCAGGAGAGAATTTTTGTGATAGGGCCCAAGCACTCACCAAAGAGATGGAGGGATGGAGGGGTATGGCCACACCACAATCCCTTCTCCATCATTGTCCTCCCTGGATCTTGGGCGCGCGCACGCACACACACACATTCCCAGCATGAGTTTTAAACCACTAGGTCCCATACTACAGTCTGCTGTGTGGGAGTCCAACAATGTAACTATTACTCCATCTGCTGGTGCTTCCTCTCAGGATTTTGGACATGTAATATGCACCCAGTGTTTTTCAAGCTTCTAGGTCTGGGAGTCAAACCATGTAGTTGGCTATGTGGGATCCACCTGCCTTAGCCACCACTCCACCTTCCTTTTTTGTAAAGACTGAATAGTATTTTATTGTGTATATCCATTCATTTTTTAGTAGATACTTAGGAGAACTCCATACTTAGGCTATTATGAATAGTGTTGCAATGAGCATAAGAATGCAGATATCTCTTGTAGATACTAATTTCATTTTCTTTGGATATATACATATACAGTAATAAGATTATCAGATCATATGGTAGTTCTATTTTTAATTTTTCAAGGAACCTCCATACTGTTTCTTATAGTGTCTATGCTAATTTTTATTACTACCAATAGTGTACTAGTGTTTCCTTTTCTCCATATCCTCACCAGCAGTTGCTAACTTTTGACTTTTTGAAAATAGCCATCCTAATAGATACAAGGTGATATCTTATTGTAGTTTTAATTTACATTTCCCAGATATTAGTGATGTCACTCATTTTTTCTTTCCCTTTTTTTTTTTTTCCCTTTCCATGTCTTTTGAAAAATGACTATTCAGATGTTTTGGCCATTTTTTTAAGCAGGTTGTTTTCTTACTCTTGAGTTTCTTATATATTTTGGATATTAACCCTTATCAGATTTATCATTTGCAAATATTTTCTCCCATTCCATGGATTGTCTTTTCCCTGATTTGATTATTTCTTTTAATATTTAGAAGCTTTTTACTTTTATATCATTTCATTTGTCTGTTTTTGCTTTCGTTGCTTGTGTTTTGGATTTTATATCCAAAAAATAATTACCCAGACCGGTGTCATGGATCTTTCCCCCTATACTTTCTTCTAGTAGTTTTAATTTCAGGTCTTACACTTAAGTCTTTAATCCATTTTGAGTTTCTTTTTATATTTGATGAGACGTAGGAGTCAAAGCTCATCCTTATACATGTGAATTTTTAATGTTCACAGCACCATTTACTTAAGAAATGCTTTATAATATATTGAGTGTTTTGGCATCTTTGTCAGAAAAAATTTATTGTAAATCTGTGGGTTTATTTATGGGCTCTGTATTCTGTTCCACAGTTCTATATGTCTGTTTTTATGCCAGTATCATATAGTTTTGGTTACTATAGCTTTATAGTAAATTTTGAAATCAGGTAGCTATGTGTCTCCAGCTTTGTTCTTTTGCTCAAAATTTCTTTGCATATTTGGTGATTTTTGTGGTTCTGTACAAATTTTAGGATTGTTTTTCAAAATATCATTGGAATTTTTACCAGGATACATTGAATCTGTACATTGCTTTAGGTATATGGACATTTTACCAATATTAAGTCTTCCAATCCATGAACATGGGATCTCTTCACATTTGTACATGTGACTTCATTTTTTTCATCAATGTCTTACAGTTTTCAGTATACTGATCTTGCACTTCCTTGATTAAATTTAGTCCTACTTTAAGTTTTGAAGCTATCATAAATGAGATTGTTTTCCTCATGGATTTTAAATGCATAGAAGCCAGTGGTATGTAATTAGTGGTTAGGGAACGGTGCTAGAGTGCAGCAGGAGGCCAATATCTCATCTCTTCCTAAGATGGAATCTAGTGGGGTCTCTGTTGTGAGACAGAGCATTGAGAGTTGGGCAGTATTGCTGGCATAGCAAGGTTTGATTTTTAACAAAGTTATAAGGACAATGGACAAAGAAAAAGATAAGCTAGAACCAGAATGGTCACTTAAGGGATGGGAGACTGATGGAAGAAGCATCCACAGAAAAAAGTAAAGAAAACTAGAGTGGGAAAAGCATGAGATTTGGGTGCCATAGATCTAGGTTTGAATCCTCACTCCTCTCCATTCCTTGCTAGTTGTATCAACTAGAATCAGACTGTTTGCTAACACAGATTGAGGATAGAAAGAATCTAAGGCTTTTTAGTGCTGTCCTTAGAATTAGAGACAAGGGGCCAGGAGATGGCATAGCACTTACTTTGCTGGACTCCCAGATGGCCAACCTTGGTTATAGTCCTGGACTGGTGGGTTGAAAATCACACTGGATGCATGTGTGTGCATGCCCAAGACTCCATGAGGGGAATGGAGGAGAAGGGATTCTGGCATGGCTATCCCCCTGTAAGATGATTTCTCTCTCTCTCTCTCTCTCTCTCTCTCGCTCTCTCTCTCTCTCGCAAGCACAGGCACCCTAAGGCAAAAACCTCTTAAAAAGAAAAAAAAAGTATTAGAGGCAATGTATGTGACATACACCTTAGGCTGTCCCTTAGAGTTATTTTACAATACCACATTTCCTTAAAAATTCATTATCCCACTTTCCTAATTCACTTTTTCCTCCTCTCTTAAACCCTCAATACTTTCTCACTCTCAGTTGATAATATTCTTTCGTATTTTACTGAGATAATAGTCACAGAGAACAGAGACATTCTCCCATGACCAGATCTATTAAATTTCCTACCACTTACCCATAACCTTCCCTCAGGAGACTATGGATAACTGTTTGGCCTCCTAGCCAAGGCTCGAGCCTTCCCTTTGTGCACTGAACAAGGCCTTGCCCCTGCTCAAGAATTTTGCCCTGCAATTGTCCCCTCTCTCTTTTGCATCTTGGATGTTTCTTTTCTTTGCTAAGTATATTTTTGGGAATCTAGGAACATGATGCTATCAGGCCCATCATAAAAAGCATCCTTGACCCAAACCCTTTCAACACCACCCATTTTCCTGCTCTTTATTATAGCAAAAAAAGCAATATGTGAAGGAATGGCGATACTACCTCCTCCATAGCCTCTTTCCATTCTCTCTTGAGCCATTTTTCATGCCTGTTTTTATTCCAACACTCCATGACTGCCCTTGCCAAAGTCACCAAGACCATTTTCCATGATCTGTTTTCAATCCTGAACTCTCCCTGCTAACGCATTTAACACCCATGACAGTTTGGTTTTTCCTTTAAACATTTTCTTTAGGACAGTACTTCTGTGGATTTGCCTTTTGTTTCACTGGCTGCTTCTTCTAATTCTCTTCTGCTGACCCCTTCCCTCTGATCTGTCATACTGGAGTGTCCCAGTCCTTTGATTTATCAACATGTACTCTGCCAACCTTAAATAGTATTTATGTACTTAAATTCCTGAACCAAAATATTTAGCCTAGATCAGAACTTATATCCAACTGCTTACTCAATATCTCCTCTTTAAAAATCTATTAAGTATCCTGGTGCCAGCAGGTGGCATGGTGGTTAAGGGTGTTGGACTCCCACATGGGCAATCACAGTTTGAGTATCAGCTCGCTTTCTCTCTCCCTCTCTCTCCTCTCTCTCTCTCTCTCTCTCTCTCTCTCTCTCTCTCTCCTCTCTTTTCTCTCTTCTCTCTTTCTCTCTTTCCCTCCCTCCCTCCCTTCCTCCCTCTCTGGTCAAATTAAATAAATAAATAAATAAATAAAGTTAAATAAAATAATTTTTTTTAAAAAATCTATTAAGTATCCTAAGCTTAGCCTAACCAAAACTAAAATCTTTATTCCTCCCCTTCAACGTATGTTTTTTTGAAGCCTTCCCCATCTCATTAAATTGCAACTCCATCCTCCCAATTATTTAAGGTGAAAACCTTGGGGACATTCTTGGACCCTCTCTTTCACACCCTACATTCAGTCTATCTTACAGTTCTGTCTCCCAAATATGGTCATCACCTGGCCCACTCTCACCTCCTTCTCTGTAAACTGCCTGAGCCACTATCCATCTTGCTTGAACTATCACGCTCTCTCACAACTGGACTCTGCTTTCACAAGGGCAGCCAGATCTTTTGACGAGTCACTTCACTCAGAACCCTTCAATATTTCTCTCACTCTAAGTAAAATCCAAGTCCTCGTCATGGTCCCAAAGAGATAAATCCCCTGCCGCACAATAGCCTCATTCCTCTTGCTCTCATCTCTATTTTCCTCCTCACTTACTCCATTCAAGTCACAGAGGTGTCCTTGCTGTTCCTCACACATAATGTGTCCAAAGGCTCCTCTGGAATCTTTCCATTGACTGATCCATCATCCTGGAATGACTGCTCTTCCAGAAAAGATCTACATGGTTCATTCGCTCTCTTCCTTCAGGTTTCTCCTCAGATGTCATCTTATGGAGAGGCCTTTCTTGACCACTAACTGTGAAATAGCTTACACACACACACACACTCACACACTTACACCTACCTCACTCTCTCTTCATTACCTTGGTTTGTTC
>NW_006159427.1:4336878-4346132 GCF_000334495.1 Tupaia belangeri chinensis
CACACACACACACACACACACACACACACAGAGAGAGAGAGAGAGAGAGAGAGAGAGGAAAAGTGAGAAAGCAAGCCACCAGGTCCAGGACTCCATCTGAGGATCTGCCCTGTGGGAATCAATCTAGCACTCCATCACCATGCTGCCCTCAGACCCCAATCAGATGGAGTCCTGGACCTGGTGGCTTGCTTTCTCACTTTTCCTCTCTCTCTCTCTCTCTCTCTCTCTCTCTCTCTCTCTCTCTCTCTCTCTCCTCTCTTTTCTCTCTTCTCTCTTTCTCTCTCTCCCTCCCTCCCTCCCTTCCTCCCTCTCTGGTCAAATTAAATAAATAAATAAATAAATAAAGTTAAATAAAATAATTTTTTTTAAAAAATCTATTAAGTATCCTAAGCTTAGCCTAACCAAAACTAAAATCTTTATTCCTCCCCTTCAACGTATGTTTTTTTGAAGCCTTCCCCATCTCATTAAATTGCAACTCCATCCTCCCAATTATTTAAGGTGAAAACCTTGGGGACATTCTTGGACCCTCTCTTTCACACCCTACATTCAGTCTGTCTTACAGTTCTGTCTCCCAAATATGGTCATCACCTGGCCAACTCTCACCTCCTTCTCTGTAAACTGCCTCAGCCACTATCCATCTTGCTTGAACTATCACGCTCTCTCACAACTGGACTCTGCTTTCACAAGGGCAGCCAGATCTTTTGACGAGTCACTTCACTCAGAACCCTTCAATATTTCTCTCACTCTAAGTAAAATCCAAGTCCTCGTCATGGTCCCAAAGAGATAAATCCCCTGCCGCACAATAGCCTCATTCCTCTTGCTCTCATCTCTATTTTCCTCCTCACTTACTCCATTCAAGTCACAGAGGTGTCCTTGCTGTTCCTCACACATAATGTGTCCAAAGGCTCCTCTGGAACCTTTCCATTGACTGATCCATCATCCTGGAATGACTGCTCTTCCAGAAAAGATCTACATGGTTCATTCGCTCTCTTCCTTCAGGTTTCTCCTCAGATGTCATCTTATGGAGAGGCCTTTCTTGACCACTAACTGTGAAATAGCTTACACACACACACACACTCACACACTTACACCTCACTCTCTCCCCATTACCTTGGTTTGTTCTTTCGGATAGCAACTTCTCAGCACTAGGTACTTTCAAGTCATCTACAGTCCTCTCCCAGGCTAGGCTATAAACTATAGAAGCAGGGGCTTTTGTTCAGCCATCATCTACGCTAGCGGCTGGCACTTAGTAGGTGCTCAGTGAATGAATGAGTTTACGTAACTGCACCCCACTGCAGAAACTAAAGGCAAACACAAACCAGGTTTCTCAGCAGTGGGTTCAGGAAACTTAGCCAAGCAGCCTGGATGAAAATTTTGAAACACTGATAAAAGCTAGCAGGGCCAACCTCCCCTGTGTCACTATAAGGCCATATAGATTTGACTTTGGTCAGATTTAGGAGATTGTTGTTGTTGTTGTTAAAGAACGGTTTATTTAAATGTATTTATCATTGTTATTGTTATTTTAAATTTGCTCCAGGGCGCACATGCTCACCAGACATACACATGCATTCACACACACACACACACACACACACACACAGAGAGAGAGAGAGAGAGAGAGAGAGAGAGGAAAAGTGAGAAAGCAAGCCACCAGGTCCAGGACTCCATCTGAGGATCTGCCCTGTGGGAATCAATCTAGCACTCCATCACCATGCTGCCCTCAGACCCCAAGGGGATTGTTTTTTAAGAAATATTCAAGCAACTTTTAAAGCAAAATATAGGTATCTATTTCAACACTTTGAATTGTCCTGTTTGACTGAAATGTGTTAACAATTAAGTTACAAAAATACTTGTTCATTGATTGTGAATTTTTCCATCTGAAAGATGCTTTATTACCTTCAGATGCTTTATTGACTTAGCTCTCAAACACAAAAACGTCTGCCCCTCTGCTCCTTGGCTCAGAGAAGTTTTGAAAAACCTGCTGAGAGAATTGTGGCCATTACATTTGGCTATTGGCTTGATCTTTTTTGAGTGTGCTTTTCTTGAATGCCAGTAGTGGGTGGACTGCGTGGAGAAGTGACCCGCCCAACTCGGGCTGGGGGGGTTTGCGCTGAGCGCTATGGACACTGACGTTGGGTGGGGCCCTGGGTCTCCCTGGTTCACAGGTGCTGGGCAGCGGAGAGCCCGGAAGAGGAGGAGGAGAGCAAGCCCACAGACAGCCCCTACGACTACAGGAGACTCCTGCGCAAAACCTCTCAGCGTCGGCGTCTGATGCAGCAGTTGTAGCCCAGCTACTGGGAAGCCCCCACTTCGCAGAGTGCTGCAGAGGCCAAAGCGGGGAACCCCCACCGGCCCCACTGGCACTGGCCCCACCAGGCACTGCAGCCACGGCCCTAAATCTCCTCAGTGATTGCCCAGGGCACTCGCCCCTTGAGTGCCAGGGCCCGCCTTCGGTGTTCCAAAGGAAGAACCAAGAGCCCTTGGGAAACTGAATGCCAGGTCTGGGCGCCCTGCACCCTCCCTCTCACTGTGCTGCCGGCTGGGCATCTTTGTCTCCCGTCTCCTAGTCTCCTAGCATCTCCTTGTTCATTCGTTCCTGACCCTGTTTGTGGACCCACCTGCATGGGGAGAACTTCATCTCACACTTGCACTTTCCCTCCCCTTAGTTGCTAAATAAAGGAAGTCTTGCAAAGTCCTTGTTTTTTTGGGTGTGGTCCACCTTGCTCCCCTTTGGGCCTAGCTTCTACTGTGCTGGTTGCAGGACCCAGGGAGTCAGGCTGAGGTGTCTTCAGTCTCTATCTGCAATCCCTCCCCCACGGCCATCTCAAACAGCCCATCTAAGTTAAAAGCCCTAACTGAGACACAAATGCGACCTCCAGACAGCTCCCCAGCCCCACAAAAGACGCAAACACACACACACACACAGACGTTGTCTTCTCAATTCACCTGGCCTCCTTTGGCCCAGCCTGCTAGATACCTGAGAAAGCTCAGATTTAGGTCCCTGAACTGCAGATTTGGAACGTTCATTCTCCCGTGTCCTGAATTTGGGTGTGTTGAAGATGAGGGAGGGGTAGGGTGGGCAGAGGGTTTGCACCTTCTGTTAAAAACTGGAGTGAGTTGACACTGTGCGCGTGTCTACGGGGCCTGGAGAGGGTGAAGACGGGTCGTAGGGTGGTGACACCTATGGTTGAATCTAAGGAGGAGTTCTAGCCAGTCCATTCTGCAGGTGCCCTCAGTTCTTGAACCCAAGGGCCAGAGCAGGGAAACTTGGGAAATACTGAAGGGGTGATGGGGCACATACAGCCAGTGGATAACGTTTGTTACACCCCTAGTCTTGGGAGGTGAAAGTCTCTCTGACGCAAAAAGCTGGGGATGAAACGTCTCTAGAGATGACTGGAGCAACCTCTTGATTTGACAAATGAGATCTGCTGAAGGGAACATCCAGCTCTAGCTGGCAGCGGAGCTTGGACCCCAGGGCACTCCAGGCCCTGCTCTAACCTGAGTTAGCTCAGTGGCCTCCCTGGGAATTGGGATCAGGAAAGGGGAGTCACCCTCAGGCTTTGCAGATCAGCGGAGCGGTTGGACGCAGCCCCAGACACCAAGGAAACCAGCACAAGGCACAGTAGATGGGAGAGGGCAAGAACATCTGTGACCCAAGGTGACCAGCACCCCTGCCCCTATACCGGGTCCACCTACCACTAGGAGGCCCTGGGGTGGGGTGGGATGGGCAAATGAGCTCAGCTCCAGAAGCCCACCCTTCTCTCCGGGTTCCTCTCTAGTGGCCTCAGCCTCTGCTGGGTTGGGGGCTGGTGGGCCACAGATTCCCTTCCGTACTCCCTCTCCTCCCGCTTTAAGTGAAACTAGGAAAGAGAATGGCCAACGCTTTGTGAAAGATTGCTACATATTTGTTTTCCTTTGTATTTCTTTGTTTTGTTTTTTTGTTTTGTTTGTTTGTTTTTTCTCTATTTCCCTTCATTCTGTGTCCTTTGCATTTCAATAGTGGAAGGATAGGAAGAGGGAACTTGTACCAAACACTTCTCTGTCCTGGCCTGAGACACGATCTCGCGACAAACTTCTACAAGAAATAGGTCATGCAAAGAAAGGGCCCCAGCGGCCCCAGCGGGCTGCCCCTGCAGCGCTGCGTTTTGCTCTTTGCAGGGAGGGCCTTTGAAAGCTTCCCGGCGTGGCGCTGGCCCGCCTTCCTTCCCGTTGCCATCTCAAACAGCCCATCTAAGTTAAAAGCCCTAACTGAGACACAAATGCGACCTCCAGACAGCTCCCCAGCCCCACAAAACACGCAAACACACACACACACACACACACACACACACACACGTAACACACACACACACACACATACACACACGTTGTTATCTCAATTCACCTGGCCTCCTTTGGCCCAGCCTGCTAGATACCTGAGAAAGCTCAGATTTAGGTCCCTGAACTGCAGATTTGGAACGTTCATTCTCCCGTGTCCTGAATTTGGGTGTGTTGAAGATGAGGGAGGGGTAGGGTGGGCAGAGGGTTTGCACCTTCTGTTAAAAACTGGAGTGAGTTGACACTGTGCGCGTGTCTACGGGGCCTGGAGAGGGTGAAGACGGGTCGTAGGGTGGTGACACCTATGGTTGAATCTAAGGAGGAGTTCTAGCCAGTCCATTCTGCAGGTGCCCTCAGTTCTTGAACCCAAGGGCCAGAGCAGGGAAACTTGGGAAATACTGAAGGGGTGATGGGGCACATACAGCCAGTGGATAACGTTTGTTACACCCCTAGTCTTGGGAGGTGAAAGTCTCTCTGACGCAAAAAGCTGGGGATGAAACGTCTCTAGAGATGACTGGAGCAACCTCTTGATTTGACAAATGAGATCTGCTGAAGGGAACATCCAGCTCTAGCTGGCAGCGGAGCTTGGACCCCAGGGCACTCCAGGCCCTGCTCTAACCTGAGTTAGCTCAGTGGCCTCCCTGGGAATTGGGATCAGGAAAGGGGAGTCACCCTCAGGCTTTGCAGATCAGCGGAGCGGTTGGACGCAGCCCCAGACACCAAGGAAACCAGCACAAGGCACAGTAGATGGGAGAGGGCAAGAACATCTGTGACCCAAGGTGACCAGCACCCCTGCCCCTATACCGGGTCCACCTACCACTAGGAGGCCCTGGGGTGGGGTGGGATGGGCAAATGAGCTCAGCTCCAGAAGCCCACCCTTCTCTCCGGGTTCCTCTCTAGTGGCCTCAGCCTCTGCTGGGTTGGGGGCTGGTGGGCCACAGATTCCCTTCCGTACTCCCTCTCCTCCCGCTTTAAGTGAAACTAGGAAAGAGAATGGCCAACGCTTTGTGAAAGATTGCTACATATTTGTTTTCCTTTGTATTTCTTTGTCTTGTTTTTTGTTTTGTTTGTTTGTTTTTTCTCTATTTCCCTTCATTCTGTGTCCTTTGCATTTCAATAGTGGAAGGATAGGAAGAGGGAACTTGTACCAAACACTTCTCTGTCCTGGCCTGAGACACGATCTCGCGACAAACTTCTACAAGAAATAGGTCATGCAAAGAAAGGGCCCCAGCGGCCCCAGCGGGCTGCCCCTGCAGCGCTGCGTTTTGCTCTTTGCAGGGAGGGCCTTTGAAAGCTTCCCGGCGTGGCGCTGGCCCGCCTTCCTTCCCGTTCGGCGACTGCCGCCTTTGTGAACTAATGACTGTAATTATTACCTCCCGTGTTCTTTTGTTATCTCCAACCCCGAGCCCTAGAGATACGGGAATGCCGTCTGGGCGCAATGGAAGCCCCTACCCAGCGAATTGCGGTCCAGGGAGGGACGACGTTAAGGAAAGACAAATCAGATCCCGTCTGCATCTGAAGTAGGATGTGTTCAAATAAAAAATGTGAACACCACCATTCGATTCAAAGAATGCTGGAAGTGCAGGATTTAATGGAGTTTAAACAGTGCCATTTAAGTAAGAGCAAAAGAAAAAAAAATAAAACAGTTATAAATTCAGGTGTTGGGATTTCTACCTTTCTCCTGTTTAATCCATTTTCTTTCTTGGGGATTTTTTGTGTGTTTCAAACTCTTGTTTTTAAGAACCTTTGTATTTTTCGACTGCTTGTCCTTGTAGAAAAGTTCTGCAAACCCAGCCCACCTACTGGAAGCGAAATATTTACAGGATTCCGTGCTGACTTGAACAAAGAGCTGGTCCCTGCGTGGAGCGGAGCTGCCCCACCCTCGGTTCAGACTTTCCTAGGGCAGTCTTCATTTTCCTGGAGTTGTTAGTGCCTTGTCAGCTGGACAGTCGGAGCCGGGATAGCCAGAAAGACCTGTCAGGTGGAGGTCTGGGTTCATGACCACCGCCAGTGGCCCTTTGGGCCCGGCTTCTCTGCAGAGCCGGCTTTGCGCCCCGCCTCCGGCAGGACCCCACCTGGACCGCCCTGGCTCCCAGCCATCCGGACCCCCCCGCGCCGCAGGCAGTCGAAGTGCAGATCCTACGGTTCCTCCAGAACTTCCCTACCCCCGCCCCGAACTTGGGCAAGTGGGAAGAGGACAGAGCTTTGTGGGAAGAATAGGCCAGGGAACACAGGACATGGGTCCATAGGCTGCCACCCGGGCCCAACGACGTCCCTGCTAAACGAGGGTCGAGGTAGCCAAGACAGGACCCGCGCGTCTGCTCGGGCTGCGGCTTGGTGTCCGGTTCAGGAGGTCGGAGAGAGGACAGCTCGCGAGCGCAATGGAAATGACAGGCGCTCCGTAAAGGTGTAGAGAGGGCGGGCGCCGCCAGGCCCAATGCAGCCCTTTTCTGCCCGCGTCATCCCCTCCCTCCGTCCGGAGCCCAGGAGCAGCAAGGCGAACTTGAAGTTGATCTCGACCGCCAAGACTAAGCAGCCGAACGCCAAGGGCCCGCAACCTTGGGGCTCCCGCCTTGTGGGAAAAGAAACCATCAAAGAGGAAAGATTCTGGGTTATCGCTGTTTTACTACAAAAGGGGACGCCCCTATCCACTAGGCCTTAGAGAGAGCGCCTCTGCTCTCTTCTGGTTCTCTGCCCAGACTTTCCTACCCACTAGGTGAATTTTCACCTACTACGGTGAAAATTCTCTTTGGCGCAGGAGAGAGATCCTTGGTTTGAGGCCCCCTAAGCCGAGGTCCCAGCAGATGGTGCCTTCTTAGCTCCTAGGATATGGAAACCCATGAGAGAAACCCAGGCTTCGTTGGAAACCTCGTGCACCCCTCCCACGCACACCCCGATTCTTGTCAGAGAAAGCAACCCGCCCTCCACGCTTCCACCCGACAAGGTCACCAAATGACCTCCCCCATCAGCCGTCAATCCTGCAAGCTCTGACCACTCTCTAATGCCTCCAAGACGTTTCCATTCGTTTTATCCACCTCCCCCCCCCCCCCCCCCAGCCTGAGGTCCTCCGGGATAACTCCAGTGTGGATTTTAATTGCCTCCATCAGCAGTCTTTCTTCCCAGCCGCCAGACAGAACCTGGACTGGGGGTCCCGCGGCCAAGCGCCGGCTGTGCAGGAACTGTACGCCGCGGGGATGGCGCGGCTCAGTGCGCAGCGAAGCAGGCTCCACTGAGAAGCTGAAACGAGGCCATACGCGTGTAGGCGCTCATCCCCCACTGTCCCCTCCTTAAGCTGGTGAACCCGGCCCTGGCGAGATGTCGAGGTCACAGCGACCTCAGCACCCGCTCGGAGGAAGGCGGCGCCAGGGCCGCGCGTCCTTCCTCGTAGCGGGAGCCAGACCTCAAACAATACGCCGGTCGATGCTTCTCTAGAACAGGTCTCAGCCACCTGCCCGCCTCGCCGAGGTCTCCCCTGCCCACCCCTTGCCGAGCCAGCGCGCCGCGACTTCGGTAGCACCCTGGACAGCGCGCGCGGCGAGCGCGGGAGCGGGCGCCTCCAGCCGCCAGCTCTCCAGGGGTGCGCCTGCACGCCTCCCACCCCCTCACTCTGACTCCTGCTAGCGCGCATTGTCTGCCTTGCACCCACACGACTCAGCTCCCTCCCTCTCCCATTTTTTCCCCTCATCCGCCTCCTCACCCATCCCCACTGGGCTCCTTCTCCCTCAAAATCCCTCCAGCGCTCCGCGCTTCCGCGTCTCCGGACAGAGAGCACTTCGGTCCCCTTCCCTATTTAACCTCCACGCCTTCCAGAGCGTTGCCACCTCCCGGAGCCCTAACTCCAACACACACACGCTCACGCAGACACGCACGTCTCCTGTCCCTGTGTGACACCCTCTCCCCCTGCTCCGCCGCGTCGGTCCCCGCGCGGTGCCCTCCTCCCGCCACACACAGACACGCACGCGCGCGCAGGGCCGAGGCGAAGGCTGCTCGCCCGCAGCTCCCACTCGGAGGCGACCTGCTCCAGTCTCACAACGCCGATGGCATCTCCGGGCTCTGGCTTTTGGTCCTTCGGGTCTGAAGATGGCTCCGGGGATCCCGAGAACCCCAGCACAGGTAGGAAAAAGGGGACCTGTCGGAGGTGAGGTTTGCTGGCGGACAGGGGTTTGCAGGGCCACTGTGAAGACGGAGATTTTTCTTCCTGCAACAGCAAACTTCTTCGGGCGCTTCACCCTGATCTCGGGGTAAGTCCTTGATGGCTGAAGAGCCCGAGGCCCCCGCAGCCTTTGTCCCTTGGGTAGATGCCCGAAGAGTCCCAGCCTCGTCCGCGGGTCCCTGCCCCCTCCCTCACCCCCTGTCAAAGACAGCGGAGTCTCTAGGACAGCGAATTCCGTGGGCCTGGGGTGCTGCTCCGACCTCGTGTTGGACCTGGGCGGGGGGGTCAGCGTGGGGAGGACGCTGGAAAATGGGAAAGAGGAGAGAATTCTCGGTCTGAAGAGAGCCTGATTGGAAATGGACAGCCTTGCTGTCTAGAAAACCTCTCGGCAAGGCAGAGGGGTTGCCTGAACCGACTGGCACCTGAAGGCAAGGGCCGAGGGCCGAGGGCCGCGGTGCGGGCTTCTGGGGGAGCAGACCCACCACCAGGGCCGGGCCGGGCCGCCCAGCTCCAGCGCCTCGCGCACCTGTCGGCCGCACTGAGTCGGGGCAGCCAAGCAGAAGGAAAGTGGCGGCCCCTTCCTGGTCCCCGGGTGTGCTGACATTGGCCACAGAACATCTCCCGCGTCCATGCACTAATCTTTCTGCCTCGCTGTTCGCCTGCCTTTCTCTCCCCGCAGCGAGAGCCTGGTGCCAGGTGGCCCAGAAGTTCACGGGCGGCATCGGAAACAAGCTGTGCGGTGAGTGCGGGCGCCCGGGGAGGGCGGCCAAGGTCGGCGCTGGCG
>NW_006159427.1:4346283-4351067 GCF_000334495.1 Tupaia belangeri chinensis
CGAGCCCCAGCGGACCGCCGCCAGGAAGACCGCCTGCGCCTGCAACCAGAAACCCTGCAGCTGCCCCAAAGCGGACGTCAACTACGCGCTTCTGCACGCAACAGGTAACGCGCCTCGCGGGGCCCCGGGGAGTCCCTGCTGCTAGCTCTGACCCTCCCGCCAAGGCCTGGAGGGCCAGGATCCCGGAGCCTGCCCCGAGGCGTCGAGTTGGAGGGCTGAGCTTGCGGCTAGAAGAATTTGCAGATGAAAGCTAGAAACTGGGTCCACCCTCTGCGCACCAGCCCAGATCCCGGCCCTGCGCTCCAAGAGGGTTCTGGGGGCCGCTCTGCCCTTTTCCTGGTGTGGGCTTCCCAGTGTTGCCGACGCCTCAGGTGGGTCTCGGCTTCCAGATACTGGCTAGAGAAGTCGGAAAAAAAAACCCAGGGATTTTTTTTTTTTTTTTTTTTAGGTCTTTACATTAGAGCTCAAAAGTAATTTGTAACTGCAGTTTCAGAGGAGAACGATTCTATTCACATCATACAGCGGGTGAAGTTTTACCTCTACGTTTACACACGCACCTGGTGTTCCAAACGCGCCTGCGTACACACACACACACACACACACACACACACATACACGGACTTTGTAAACAGCGAGCCTTCCTAATAGGCCAGAGAGCCTAGCGCTGCATTTTCCACTTGCCTGGTTTTGCCTGAAGGCGTCCTTCAAACATTTCTGACGTAAAGTATTTCCTTAGACATTTAAGACGATTTTCTGAGAAACCACGAACAGGACGAACTCCTGTCAAATAGCTGCACGGAAGTACTCGCTCTTAAAATAAAGAAAGAAGGAAAGAAAAGAAAACAAATTATACAAGAATTCATTTGAGGAAAAAAGAGAAACATAATTTCTCTCATTCATTTCCTTCCTCCTTGAGAAATACCACCCTTTAAAGAAACACTTTGCCTTTTCAAAAACTTTTTTTCTGGCGTAAATATCATTCAGTTCCAAAGAAGACTGCCTGATCGAGGTCTTGTCTGTTTTCACAGTAAAATAGAAATGTGGCCTTTTAATGTGCAATTTTAATTTTATCCTTTAGACCTGCTGCCAGCGTGTGATGGAGAAAGGCCCACTTTGACATTCCTGCAAGATGTTGTGGACATTTTGCTTCAGTATGTGGTGAAAAGTTTCGATAGATCCACCAAAGTGATTGATTTCCACTATCCGAATGAGCTTCTTCAAGAGTATAATTGGGAATTGGCAGACCAACCACAAAATTTGGAGGAAATTTTGATGCATTGCCAAACAGCTCTAAAATATGCCATTAAAACAGGTATTGTCCAATCAGAACTAATAAAGCTTTTTGGTTTACCATGTGTTTTCTATAAAAAATGTTTTCTGATTATGGAATGACTGCTATTTTCAAAATTGCAAAGTTATCTTCATCATTTAAAAATAGTAGTAGAATGTTTTAAATCTAAAGCACCTTCAACTATTAGTGTTCATGCTTCTGAAACGGATTATATCAGAAACGTTATCTGAGTACAAATCGTCAGATTTGGCTTATTTGGCCCCAGAAATTAACCACTGGTGTAGAAGCAAACATTTGTCAGCAGAGGCCAGTAGAAGGGACCCAAAATGGAGAAAGAAAAGAAATATAGAAACGAAGGCTTAAAAGGCATGATCCAAACAAAAGCCTGAATACCATTGTAGTGCTGGTAATTTTCTTGGCCTGATACTGGTCAGAACCTTTAATAATCATCCCGTGTGGTTATTGAGCCAAAGAGGCAAGGCTTTGACATTGTCTCAAATGCCAGGACTTCAGATTTGAAATCCGGGTTTTCTCCTATAAAAAGAAAAAGAAAAACCCACAAACACAATGTAGACTATTTTAGCAATTCGGCCATGTTCTAGAAGAATGGGTGTTCTTCACTGGATGTGCAGGGTGGGTGCTCTTTATCCTAAACACACGTATGTAAGGGGAACATCCCCCCAAAATAACAGCAGTCACCTTCTCTCTTCCGCTGGTGAGCTTATGGTTTTTTAATGCTATAACGGTCCTATTTGTCAACTTATTTGTCCAAGTAGTTTCCATCCCTGCCACTATCAGATATTTTAATGCTCCTCAAGAGATTCATTTATAAAATCCATGTTATTCACCTGGTTTCCACACAGATGTCCATGTTCTTTTTCTTATATACACATGTATGTAAGACAAAGAAAAAAAGAGGGAGAGGTGAGCTGAATATTCGCTGGACAAATTTTTTTAAATGGAATTTTTGGTCTGACTATTGATTTTTTCACAGTATTCTTGATATGCTGTCCATGTTATACCTCCAGGTGTAACCTATATTTGGGTGCATCCCTAGCCTTTATTTTATAGCACAAAGTCAGCTATTCCTCTGTCCAGGTCATGCTCGGTCTTCTTTTTCTACATTGTTTCTGATCACCCTGGTACATGGTGACATGGCACTTTATTAAAGCAATAAAAATTAGTATGAATGAATTTCTGGAGGGAGGGGAACCAGGGAAGCCTGTGACTCTAAGTTGATTGGTAGCCTTTATAAGATTTGCTAGCAAATAAAAAAAAAATGTAAGCCATTACATGAACAGTAATTACTATAGAAATGTCATATTTTTATATTGCAAATTTTATTGATGTTTATTATTCCAATCCACAAACACGTTTAAGAATGTTCGCTGTGGGACTCTCCGCTTTTGTTCCCACATTCTTTATTGCAACAATGAGCAAAGGTATGCCTAGGAGAAGTGTTGGGGAGCTGATTTATCGAGTTACCAATTACTGTATCCACTTTTGTGAGACCGTAGACGGAATACTAGATTCACAGGGAAAGGAATTTAACCTGTCGATTTTTATCAAACTCAGTCTGTGGAGTATGATTTTTGAAGACTTATTAGATATCATCCTCAGCTAATGTTCATGAAGAATCAACATAACTTAAATTGTAGTAGGCATCTAAAAATGTTCCACTCTCCAGCTTTGCATGTATCTATCGGTAGGCGTAAACCTAATGAATTACCAGCAGGTTTTTTGTCTGACCCATCCCTCTTATCTAATATTTAAATATGTTTTTTTTACTAAGATTGCCCAAATAGTCTCAAATTTGAAAAAGCTAGTCTTTAAATATGTTAATAGTAAATTGCTACCTATTATTTTTATTGCTACCAAGCCAAGAAGAACCTATAAACATGGTTTACATCTTCATCCTTAAAAGCTGGTGGTGTCTGAAATGCAATTTGGAGAGTTAAGGTCATGGGAATTGCAAGTCAATGAAAGTAGTAGTTCTATCTGTCAACATTGCACTTAGTGTCAGGAAAAGATGGGCCAATCCAATATTTAGATTTTGCCAAATGCCTGTGAAACTAGATGCTGGTCAGGTGTTGCTCCAGTGTAGTTTAAGTTCAGATAAAAATACGATGGATTAAGTTCTATGTCTAAGCAAAGTGTACCAGTATTAATTTAATATATTAACATTATTCATGACCTATTTAGTTGTTTGGCCTCCTCCCCAAAAACAGCTTTCCAAAAAATGAATAGCAATCACCTTCTCTCTTTGGCTGACAAGTTCCTAGATTTTATGCTGTAACTGTCTTACGTGTCAGCTCCCATCCCGGTGACTAGCAGTCATTTTAATGCTTCTAGGGAGTCTTTGAAATGCATGTTATCACTTGGTTTCTACTGAGAATTCTTACCCTGATTCCCACCTGGGCTCCAAGTTTAGGATTGAGAGGTAGCGAAGTCTCCGTGTATTGTTAAAATCACCTCTGTAAGAAATGGAATAGAAAACTGCAGGGAGTGATAGAATGCCGGAATAGTTAGCGTTTGCAGGGATCATTAGATCTGCTGGTGATGGTAGTGACTGTGGGAGCAGGGGTGAATGCAGTCTTGACTCATTAACCAAACCATCAGACAAAAGGAACTGAAGCGTCAACAAATGAGGCCAGTGGTGTCTATGCGCGTGCGCGCCCGTGCGCGCCCGTGCTGTCTACTGACAGTAAGTGCATAAAGAGCAGTTTGGACCGACCTTTGTCCCCTCTCCCGATTTTGAACCAGCTCGAGGTCAGAGTCGCCTGAGTTCGTGTTCGCAGTCTGCGCACCTTCCTCGCTCATTTGCTCATCTGCGGGGAGGGTTCCAGAGTCACAGTGGCCCTAATCTCAGGTGTCCAACTCGAGGTCATTCTGCGCAGGCTGCGAGTGACCACCCAGATCCTGGCGCTGTGCTGGTTCTCGCACCCCCGGGGGCCCCGCAGGCCAGAGTCCACGGCAGCTGGATGGCGCTGGGGGCTGTTAACCGGTTAGAGGCAGGTCCCTGAGACTTTCAGGATTGGCTGGGCAGCCCTGGGAGGCAGCTGGTGGCAACCCGGGGACTTGAGTGAAGTAATCAGGAATCTATTCCTGTCGGAATCAAACCTGGTCAACTAGCTTCCTCCTTTTCACAACGTCATCAGTGATTAAGTATTTTGGGAAAGGAGAGATTCAGGTGAAATGGCAGACCAAGGTCAGAGGGAGAGAAAGAGAACCCAGGCTCTGAAACATCACATTGGTTTTCAGCTTACCCAAAGCAGTCACCCCGGTGGACTGGCCTCCTGGCATCCTGGGGCACAACACATGCTCTGAAATGTCTCTCCCTGTTAGAAGGTTTTACGCCAATGTCTTCATGGAGCTGAATACTGTGTGAACATAGACAGTAGATTGATCCAGGAAATGCGTCTGGATTGGGAGAACAGATTAATAGATAGATTTAGTAATCTCTATGCATTTCCTCACTTAAAAAAAGATTGGT
>NW_006159427.1:4351080-4396356 GCF_000334495.1 Tupaia belangeri chinensis
GGAATGGAGGGGCATTAGGAGGGAAAAGAGGTGATGATTTCAGCTGTGAGCGCTAATGAGATGGGGAGTCAATGAGGCAGAGAGGAGCGGAGGGCTGTCCAGAAGCCAGCAGCAGCAAAGGCCTTTTCACCTTTCCGGGATGGGAATGGGTAAACTGACCCAGCTCTGCATCAGAGGGTCTGGAAAAGAGCATCAAGGTAGAGGGGCACTGCTCAAGCCACAGGAGGTAAGATAGCACTGGAGAATGAATGACAAATGCCAGAGTCCCAGTCCCTCTATCTCAGGCTCTGTCCCAGCCCTCTCTTCCCCAGGGTCAGTCTCTCCAGCCACATGCCTGGGGCTGATAAGAGAGCACTCCAGTCAGGAAGATAAGCAATGTGTCGACTTCTGTCCCTGCTTTCCTCCATTGTTTTCCTTTATCTCGTTCTGCCTGTGCTGTCACATCCCTGTGCTTCAGACAGGTGTCCAGTGAGTGGCAGATACCTTTTTATCAGATCTTATTTCCATAATTGTTCCTCTTCCAAAATGTTTACTGCTAAGCCAATCCTGGACTTATCAATAGACTTGCACGGGACAGGATGAGGAAATAGAATCCTAATGAGATATTTATAATCACATTTTAAATGATAGCCTCAGGAGTATGTGGATGTCAGCCCATTTAGAGAATTTTGGAGAAATCCAGACATTAATTAGATAAGCCTTGCTAATGGGCTGATCAGTCCATTGAATATATCTTAATGTATCTTGTTGACAAGTCAGTGCTGTCGACAGTATTCAGTTTTATTTTAAATCCACAGCTATGGAGGACCTCTGTTGTTTATACTCAAATATTCAGACAGAAAAGAATTGACAAGAATTAGCTGTGTCCATGCCCTCTTCAGACAGCCATCACCTTTTGAATCCAGGGCAGTCACTCAGCAGAGTGTCCTATTTTCTCATTTTTGCCCTGTCTTTTGCCATCATCTGTCATTTGTCACTGGTAATATTATGAACGTTGGCATGTCGGGTGGATGTCATGATATGACTGATTCTCAGAACAACTGCGACAGAAAGAGGATTTTTACCTGCCTGAGTGTAATAAGCTGTTTTTGAATTGTTTTGGGTTGCAGTGTCATTTTAGCCGGCAAATATACTTTTAAACAGGTATGAAATTAATTAGTGTCCAATTTGCAAACTATACTTAGGATTTTTTAGAGGTATGTTTAAAGGAAGAGTATTAGATTGTTTGTTAAGAAATACCAAAATCCAAAGTAATCTCTGCAGTTAGAGACAATGCTCTGTGTGTGTGTGTGTGTGTGTCTGTGTGTGTGCATGTTCTTGTGCAGACACATGTGTGTGCATGTCAGGTTCCCAATATGGGTTTCCTGTTACTGAAGGATCTTTCGAGGTTCTTTAGCTACACAAACCATGTGTTTGAAAGGTCTTCATTTTCACTGAAAACCATCCTGGTATTCCATTTTATTCAGGGCATCCCAGATATTTCAATCAACTTTCCACTGGATTGGATATGGTTGGTTTAGCAGCGGACTGGCTGACATCAACAGCAAACACGAATATGTAAGTAGCTGAATGTGTTTTTTCTATAATCCAGGATAATTATTGGTGAGATTCCATAGTCTTTATTTCTTATGTAAAAATCACTTTTTATTCAGTAGACTCTCAAATAGTGATACAAATTTCAGAAGTATGCTCATAGTTGTTTATTTTTTAAAATCTTAAGTAGGGCCAGCAAGTGGCATGGTGGCTAAGGTACTGGACTCCCACATGGTCAATAGTGGTTTGAATCCCAGAACTGGTGGCTTGTTTTCTCACTTTCTCTCTCTCTCTCTCTTTCTCTCTCTCTCTCTCTCTCTCTCTGTCTCTCTCTCTCTATCTGCCTCTCTCTGGTGAGTTCATGTGCCCTGTAGCAAATTTTAAAAATAATAATGATATATAAAATTAAATAAATAATTTTTTAAGACCCAAATATCTTTTATCAATCAAACTATTTTTAAAAATTAAAACACAAAAAGAACTCTCTTGGCATTTTGAATCCATATTATGTACAATGTGAAAGAGAAATGGGACTAAATGTTGTCTTTTAAATAGAATTACTCTGCAGTGTTTTTTCTTTATTAATTATTGTGAACCACTCTTGTGCATTAAGTCAGTAATCGAAGCTTTCAGTTTTAGGGATGTAGAAAAATAAGCAAATATTTTGGAAGACGTTTTGGGAGTGATTTTCTCTGTTTAATATTATAATCATAACATTTGTGAATGTAAGATTTGAAAAAGGAAATAACAGGTCAGTGGATGTTATAAGGGTGAATTATTTCTAGAGTTATACACAGTGCTCATTTCTGCATTTCAGGTTTACCTATGAAATCGCTCCAGTGTTTGTGCTTTTGGAATATGTCACGCTAAAGAAAATGAGAGAAATCATTGGCTGGCCAGGGGGCTCTGGTGATGGGATATTTTCTCCTGGTATATGATTCTTCACTTTTCTTCTTATATCTTGAAAAGAAAGATTTCATATCTAGTTTATATTTTGATTAGATTACACAGGCTGTGTGTGGATCAAAAAGAATGGATACAATTAAAGACACGTGATCAAAGGGACCAGCAGTTAGTGTAATGGTTATGTCGCTGGACTCCCATGTAGTCTATTGCGGTTCAAGTCCCTGACCTGGTGGCTTAAACTCACGCCAGGCGCGTGCACGTGCATGCCTGAGATTCTGAGAGCAGAATAGAGGACAAGGGATTGTGACATGACCATGCCCCCCAGGAGCTGATTTCTCGCTTTCTGTCTCTCTGTCTGTCTCTGTCTTTCTGGCAAGCGCACACAACCTATAACAAAATCTCTCCAAAAAAGAAAAGACGCATGATCATTGAACATGCCTCCAAGTTAACTACCCTGTGTTTGAACCACAGTTATTTGTGGTCAAAGAGAGCAACATTAGAGATGGTATTTACCCAATACTTCTACTGTGACCCCACATGCAGGCTGTATAGATAACACAAAACAAAGCAGGATTGGAATTCACTCTCTGTTACTCTTCTTAGAATTAGTAAAAAGAGGAGACCCTCTTCATTTAATAAAACATTGCTGTTCAAGGGCGCATAACAGGCAAATTTCCTCATCAGAGTTCACTTTTCTTCTTATATCTTGAAAAGAAAGATTTCATATCTAGTTTATATTTTGATTAGATTACACAGGCTGTGTGTGGATCAAAAAGAATGGATACAATTAAAGACACGTGATCAAAGGGACCAGCAGTTAGTGTAATGGTTATGTCGCTGGACTCCCATGTAGTCTATTGCGGTTCAAGTCCCTGACCTGGTGGCTTAAACTCACGCCAGGCGCGTGCACGTGCATGCCTGAGATTCTGAGAGCAGAATAGAGGACAAGGGATTGTGACATGACCATGCCCCCCAGGAGCTGATTTCTCGCTTTCTGTCTCTCTGTCTGTCTCTGTCTTTCTGGCAAGCGCACACAACCTATAACAAAATCTCTCCAAAAAAGAAAAGACGCATGATCATTGAACATGCCTCCAAGTTAACTACCCTGTGTTTGAACCACAGTTATTTGTGGTCAAAGAGAGCAACATTAGAGATGGTATTTACCCAATACTTCTACTGTGACCCCACATGCAGGCTGTATAGATAACACAAAACAAAGCAGGATTGGAATTCACTCTCTGTTACTCTTCTTAGAATTAGTAAAAAGAGGAGACCCTCTTCATTTAATAAAACATTGCTGTTCAAGGGCGCATAACAGGCAAATTTCCTCATCAGAGCATGTGCACCACACTCGTCTGTGAAATAACAAGAATAATAAGCAGAGAAACTGATTTACACTAATTCCAAGGAGGGCAGTGAGGGCCTCAGGAAGATTGTTTCTAAGAGCTAAAAAAACAGAGGGTGATGATTTCTTCAAGAGGCTTCTCCTTGTTTCTCTTCTTTGTCATGCCACTTGACCTTGTCCATGTCGCCTTTCATTACCAGTCATTGCATCCTAAGCGCCATTATTTACACCTCTCCCAACCAAGAGAATCAACAGAAACCCGTGCCCTTGGTTCACGGGTCTGTGTGTGACCTTGGTTTGATGCAGAGAAGAAATAGAAATGGAGAAGGCAGTAGGAAGAGAGAGCCGCTGACCCGTGGAGAAGACCTGGTGTGCAGACCATACCTCATCAGTGGGAGGCTGGGGTTGTCTGCGCGCAGAGACAGGTCCCGCCTAGAAGCCAGAGCCACACCGGCTGCCGTGTTAGGCGTTGCAAAGGCCCCTTCCTGATTTCTCTTCGGCAGTTCTGGAAAGTGACTGAGGGAGAGAGGGAAAGAAAATAAAATGTGTAAAGAGAGGAAATGATGAACAAGCCACAGAGGCTTCAAGACCAGGGCTTACATTGAGCATATTTGCCTGTAAGCTCAGATGTGCTATTTTATTTTGTTTTGAAATATACAGCACAACTTTTCAGGTGCTGAAGGAAAAAGAATTAGTTAAATGGGAGGGAGAATTAAAAGTCACCGAACACCAGCTGTGATGAAGTGTAAGCTTCCCTTGGAAAAATCATCCCCATTGAGGAGCTTTGTTGTCATTGCCTGAAACCAATGCTTTGAAGTTGTTTTTCACAAGGAACTCGGGAGAGTTAGCAGAGTGACCTTTATGTCCACCCTTACCTTCCTCCCTTATCTGACTGTTATAGAGTTGAGCTGTCCCCAAGAGGAACAAAGAGCATCCTGGGCTCTACTTTAATGGTCCCAGAACTGGAAGAGAACTCCAGCTGACTCCGAACATTCAACCGATTTGACTAGAGGCCAGGCCTAATTAACCTGGCTGGTCTTGGAACCTACATGCCTCAGAAAACATACTCCCAGAAAAAAAAGTCCTTCAACAGTTCTGCTTAGGCTAGGGCTGTGGATTTAGGTCCTGCCCCTCCACCCTCATGGATGGTGGGGAATTGCCCACCATCATAAGGCCTACACCTTGGAGCCTGAAGCCCCATATGTTCTCACCCCAAGATAGAACCCATAGATCCCGTGCTACAGTGTAATAGTGTAGAGCTTGTAAAGTCAAGAAGGGGCAATGGAGAAGGCAACTGGCAACCTGTTTCTGCTCTACCTTCTGCAGGGCGTCACAGGTGAGATGGCTCATGGCAACCTTACTAGCTAACACACGCTTCACCAGGCCACATCTAGCCTTGCTCCCGGGATAATAGGTCTTAAGACCAAAGGGGCAGGCATAGGGAAAATTTCACAGCCATGTGACTGTGGTCTAGTGTCCACTCCCAGGGACTAAATGTCAAGAGTTAGGTCCATGATCTGAATACACACAGCAGGATAGTTTGCCCTCTACCTCCCCACAACATCCAGAGGCCTCATGCTTTGTGGCAAGTTCTTTAGGACTCTTAGAAATCTGCTTAAGCAGCATCACCTATGCCTGAGAATCAGCGGGAACAGAGCACTCCTCACTGCTCAATGGGTCCTGAAGAGCAAAGGATGAGGGGGGAAAGCTCAGCTTAGTCACAGACCTTTCCCTATCACAAGAAATAAGAGCATGAAGAGTTCGTGCATCTGCCCTCACGCCTGTGTTGCACGAAGCTGTCTGCTCTGTCCAGAGTCCGGAAGCCTTTTCATTTTTCTCAGGGCTGCAGAGCCTTTAGCTGGAGGGTGGCTGAGCTGAGCTGCAGAATGAGGAGGGGGAGGGCAGAGCTGGATACCTCTGGGATAACTGCAAGTTGAGGAGCACTTTCTTCATGTATGTCCCCTCCCCTTTTCTCTTCCTTCCCTCCCCCCACACCCCAGCTCTTGGAGAAGAAGTAGAACTATTGCTCTTAACCACAGGCTGTTTTGCCTCCTTCCCCTGTAAGGAACACAAGGCGTTCTGTAAACATTTTGGTTGCTGTAACTGGGCAGGGAGGGTGCCACTGGCATCTGGTGGATAGAGATCAGAGATGCCTACAATGCCAGAGACCGCCCTCCCACAAAGAACTGTGTAGCCTGTCAATTGTGTCAGTATTAAGAAACCCTGAACTGGGGTGAAAGTTCTTTCAAACACTGACCCCTTGTCCAGCATCCTACAGTCAGCCTTTTAGATAGGGTAACTACTCATAGCAGGCGTGACCTGGTTTCTGCTTGCCCTGTGTCTCCAGGGCCCAGAAAGGTAGGAACTGCCCTCATTCTGACTGCTAAGGAAGCCAGAATCTGGGTGAGGACTGCCCCATGCCAGGCAGCCTGCTTGGGTCAGAGCCCAGGGCTCGTCAGGCAAAGTCACAGCCTCACAGAGACCATTCCACTTGGCATGGAGCCCTCCTGTCCTCAGCCACCAGGATGGAAGGCAACTCATAGCACTCACATCAGGACAGGGCCTAGGGGTGTCTCCTTTCTGGTGGGTGGGGAGGTAGTACCTTACTCTGCCTCTTAGCCTTATACTTCCATGCCAGCATGTTCGTTTGCTTTCATTGCAGTCTTTTCCTGGGTAGCAAAGAATTCCAAGCTTGGAGAAAGCTCACCTTTCTTTGCTTGTTATGTGAAATTCTACTTATAAGATACCAATCTTTTTTTTTTTCTTTTTTTTGAGAGGGTTTTTTTTTTTTTTTCTATAGGGCACGTGCGCTCGCCAGAAAGACAGAGAAAGACAGAGAGATAGAAAGCGAGAAATCACCCCCCCCAGGAGGGATGGCCACACCGTAATCCCTTCTCCTCCATTCTCCTCTTGGGATCTTGGGCATGCATACACATGCACCCGGCATGAGTTTTAAGCCACCAGGTCCGGGACGTGAACCGCGGTCAACTGCATGGGAGTCCAGCAACATAGCCATTACGCTAACTGCTAGTCCCAAGATACCAATCTTGATACCAGTTAGTGGTGTGGTAGTTAAGGTGACTGGATCCCATGTGACCACCTGCACAGTTCAAGTCCCAGATTCCAGCAACTTGAAAAACATACATGTGCATGTGAGCTCAAAAATCCGGAAAGGAGAACAAAGAAGGATTGTGATGTTCCCCATGGGGGGAGGCGCATTCTCATTTTGCCTTTTTCTTCCTCTCTCTGTTTGGTAAGAGAATGGGCAAATTAAGAGAAGTAAATAAATAATTTTTTAAGATACAAATCTTACTTGTAAGATCTCTCTGACAATCTTAGTGCAACACAGAAGTCATTCAAGGGATTAAAATTCTCTTAGTTGTGTGTTTTCTTAAAATTATGAAGTAGAATTTAACTAAATTGATTATATTTTAATGTCTTTGAGAAAGAAGAACTGTTTTAGGCAAATGAATGGATGATACGATGAAATGGACTTCGATGTTTATCTTGCATTCTCTAAGAATTGCTGATTAATGGCCAACACTGCTCACAGCAGAAGATTTATCTCAATCCAAGTGCAAGGCATTGCGTGAACTGAAATGACAATAACTGTACTCCACTGGGATACAGAGGATTTTATAGGCCTAAAACAGAATGACCAGTCCACAAGCTGGGGAAAAAAGGCAAAAAATTATCTTCTAAAAAGCCTCTTCAAAGGACTCCCAACGGGAGCAGAGTCAACTGTAAATCTTAGTGACCAGGATGGAATGTGGAAGGATCCATCCACCCTATGGTTGGACCCTAGGTGCCTTCTCCAAACCTTCTTAGCTAGTGCCTTTGCATTACAAGGTTCAGTTCAAAGGACAGCCAATCAGGTTTTCTCCTGTGTCCAAGGAGGATTCCAGGTCAGGGGAAGTTAGGAATGTTGCTTGCATGTGAAGTGATGTTGATTATGAGCAGAAAAGGTGATGGTCTGTCTGTGCCCTTTAGGTGGCGCCATATCTAACATGTATGCCATGCTGATCGCGCGCTTTAAGATGTTCCCAGAAGTCAAGGAGAAAGGAATGGCTGCCGTTCCCAGGCTTATTGCCTTCACATCTGAACACGTATGTGTTTCTGTTTTTCCAAAGTTTATGGCTATATATTGTAAAGTTGGCAATACTTTCTGGAAGACATTTCTCAGGAGAGAATGAGGAGAGAGAACCACCAAGTGGTGTCATGGAATGTCCTCTTTTTTGCTTTGTGATTCTGGAAATCCTCAGAGTTGAGGTAGAAAGTGTTTGCCTCTAGATTTTACCCTTCACCCTTCTACAGTGTTGGGGCATCAGCGATCATCTGACTGAATTTTTAAGCAAAAAGACTGTACCTACAGGACACTTCGGAGTTGTGATCACACATGCCCAAAATCCATGGTCTAAACAAGTTCATAGTCACTCTGTTGGCTCTCTTCCTTCCCTCCTCCAACACATAACATTACAGTACAAGACCTGCCACAGCACTTTTCTTCAAGTGGTGTGTGTGTGTGCATGTGTGTATGTGTCTGTGTGTGTGCGTGTGTGTGTGTGGTATCTGAGTGTTTGTGTGTATTCAGAACAAGGGAACGAAAGGCAAGTATAGCTCGTAAGTTAGCAAAGACAGTGGACTATCATTAGCCATGGAATTAAAAAAGAAGTTACTGACTACTTGTAAACAAATTACCTTAAGGATTTGGTTTTCGGTCATGTTTCAGGGTTCTTTTTAAAGGTCCTTCCTCAACCTGTAGGGGGGTCAAATTTAGCAGAGGAGACCACAGCCTAGAATTACCTAATATTTTATCTTTCTATATCTGCTGAAAAAAATTATCATGAACAATCACCTAAAACAGCATGAATTCATTATCTTATGGTTCTGAAGATTAGGAATGTAAAATGGGAAAAGCAAGGCTGCTTTCTGGGTGCTCCCCAGGAGAATCCATTTCCATGCCTTTCCCAGCTTCTAGGAGCTATTTGCATTTCTTAGTTCATGGCCCACCCGTTCCTCCATCTTCAACACTAGGAACATCTCCAAATCTCCCTTTCTCTGACCTGAGCTTCTGCCACCACACTTCTTCCCCTGACTCTGACTCATTCCACGTAAGGACTCTTGTGACGACACTGGGCCTCCTCAGATAATCCAGGACAATCTCCTTTACTTAATCACATCTGCACAGTTCCTTTTGCCCTGTAAGCCTGTAAACTCACAGGTTTCAGAGAAGAGGTTGTGGACATCTTTGAGGAGGAGTCATTATTCAGCCCACCACATGGAGTCCCCCTTCATGAGACAACTCACTTCTCAGCTTTTCCAAGGGTAGAAAAATGGTATCATTGTTCTTGCCAATTGTTATTTCTCTAAAATGGATTTGGACCCTTAATTAGTGCCACTATATTCTAAGCCCCAGAAAGCCCAGGTGATCTTATTTCAAACATCTTTTTCTTTTTGCTTTCAAATACTTTCTACAGGCTAAAATGAGGCAAGTCCAGCAATAAGATGCCCTGCGATTTCTATTGGGTATCTCCAATTCCAACATGAGTGTCTCAGCTTCACACTTGACATAAATTATCTTAGCCTCAGGGGCCTGCAGATGACGTAGCAGTTATGTCACTGGACTCCCTCATGGTTGACTGCTATTCGAATCCTGGACCCAGTGTCTTGAAGAAAAATATTTTCTTAGCTTTGCCCAGAAATCCCAGGCCATGGGTTCCAAAAATAACTGCTATGCTTTCTTTATCTGATGTAACTTTGGAGTCAACTTTGTTTCTAAGAGACAGAACAACAATTTGGCTACACAACAACCATTTGCTTCTCTCTCTGCCTTTCCATCAATGCACATAATTTTTCTTAAAAAGAATTATTTTATTTAACTTTATTTATTTATTTTTAAATTTTGACCAGAGAGGGACAGAGAGAATGCACAGAGAGAAGGGAAGAGAGAGAGAGAGAGAGAGAGAGCAAGCAAGCCACCAGGTCTAGAATTCAAACTGTGGTCGACCATGTAGGAGTCCAGCACCCTTAACCACCACATCACCTGCCAGCTGTGAATGCATATAATTTTAATGATTATTTGACTCAGGAACTTTTCTTAACTATAGGCTTATCATTTTTGGCAGGTGAGCTGTTGCTTGGATATATAATATACTTTATGTATGATTATTATTTGATATTCCTGTCTTCTTGAAGACTTGACCCAAACCATTCTAAACAGATGAACTCTTAGAACTAAGTCCTGCCCTTGAAGCTCCAGGTTAAGAGGTACCATGTCCCCATCTCTGGTTCCTTCTGGGAGGACTAGAGCCCTCAGGCTGGTATATTCCATTCATCACTTAGTGTAGTTCCTGCTGTCCTCGACAACCACATCTTCCCTTTCTCTTTTTGGATTTTACAATCACGTTGTCTCCCCAGCTCCAGAAATAGATTTCCACAGGCTGAAGAAAGGGCATTAGCCAGTCATTTCTCAACTGCCTTTTCTCTGGGCTAAACAGTGTCAATCTTTGCACAGAGTTTTCTGATTCACTTGGCATACAGGGAGAAAGGATGGCAGAGGGCTGCTATAGTGGTCCAGGGAGAGACAGGAGGCCAGGGGCTGAGAAAGAAGCTACTTCATGCTCTTTGAGAGGTTTCCAAGGCTAAGATTCTCAGATAATTACATGGTAGACTTATGAAACATTTGCCTCAGTGCCTGGGACACAGGAAGCTCTACAGAAATATTAGGTCATTTTTATGTGCAGTAAAAACGATAACATTTTAGGGACCAACAGATGGCATAATGGCTATGTCACCGGGCTCCCACAGAGTTGACTACAGTTCAAGTCCTGGACCTGGCAACTTAAACTCACACTGGGCGTGTGTGCGTGCATGCCCAAGATCCCAAGAGGAGAATGGAGGAGAAGGGATTGCAGCATGGCCATCCCCCCGGGGGTTGATTTCTCACTTTCTGTCTCTCTGTCTCTTCAGTGAGTACACGTGTCCTATAGCAAAATTCTCTCAAAAAAAAAAAAAAAAGAAAATAATAACGCTTTATAGATGAAGAAACCAAGCCCCGGAGATGGCAGATGCTTTGCCCAGGGTGTCACAGCAGTCGATGGCAAAGCCAAATCCAGAGCCTCTGTTTCCCAAGAGCCCCAACACTGCTCTGTCAGCTGCTGGGATGGATGGCCCAAACACCATTCTCTAGTTTTCCTAAATTCAATTGTAGCATCTTTTCTCAAATCCCATTTTCCCTATTTTGGTTATTCTAGTGCTAATGCAATTTCCTGAGTTTTCAACCAGGTCAAGTAATTGTCTCTTTTTTCTGTTCCGAATCTGAATTAATAACTTGGCACATTGAGAGCCACAGAATGGAACTGATGTTGGGAGGCTACGTAGTCCGTGTCCAACCAGAAACGTCACGCACTCAGGAAGGGAAAAAGGGGGTGTTCAGCTTGTTTTCTGCATGACGCTGCTCTTTCTCTCCTCCCCCTCTGCTGCTGCACCCCACCAAGCTACCCCCCTCTCTTCTGCCCACCAACACAGGTCAGGGCAGCAGGCCATGAAATTTTTGTTTGTTTGAATCAACTCTTGTAAATGTCAAGTAGGACTAAATTAAACAAACAGCATTGCTGTGAAAAGTATTAGAAAAAGTAACTAAATTACTGAAACGAAGCAAGCTGGCATTTAAGCAATAAGTAAAGAATAGGTTACTGTCTTCCAAATATAGAATTGCAAAATCTCAGAACTGGAATGGATCTTAAAAATCATTTGGTTCTGGGACCAGCAGATGGCATAGTGGTTATGTTGCTGGATACCCACATAGCAGACAGCAGTTCGAGTCCTGGGACCTGTGTCTTAAAACTCACGCCAGGCACTTGTGTGTGCATGCCCCAAATCCCAAGAGGAGAGTGGAGGAGAAAAAACTGTGGTGTGGCCATCCCCCTGGAAGTGATTTCTTGCTTTCTGTCTCTCTGGCAAGTGCATGTACCCTATAGCAAAAAAAAAATTAAAAATCTCTCTAAAAAAAGAAAAATCATTTGGTTCAATACTTAACCTTTGGTGGAATCTCACCATCTTCCCCAAATCTTCAGTGTCAGAAAGACTTAGTAAAAATTAATATGATGAATTTGGGGAACATTTCTTAAGAGTAGGCCCCAGCTCAATAATTCACATCTCTAGCTCTGAATCCTTTAAAAGCCTAGACTGTGACCAGTTTCCTCTTATTTCCTCCTGCGACTCAAGCTCTTCCAGAAATAGCCTCCACGAAACGGCACGGACTCATCTAGGAATAATGCTCTGTACCATCATGACAGACACCGGGATCCTTTACACAAGTGACCGTAGCTCACGCTGCCTTTCACATGCCAAGCCTGGGTCTTGTCTAACTCTCCTGGAACCAGCCACCAATGGTCTGCTGAGGCCCTCATGGCCTTGGCCCACTTCGGTGGAGAGATCATTCTCATAATCGCTTTAGAAAATGAATTTTATGTAATATCCCTATTTGAGAGAGAGTTCCCGTTCAAAAATTAAATCTCTTTAAAACAAAAAAAGAACAGTGATTTGGGCAGCCTGGAGAAAGACGACTCCCATGACAAAACGTAATGCTCCCCAACAGGCAGAAACAGCCCACACGACTGGTAGTACTTGAAATCCTGAGCTAAATCAGTCTACGTTTGGCCCCCTGCTCCACCTCCGCATTCAGACCTTCTTTTTGTCTCAGGGCCCGCTTCACTTCCGTGTCATTTTCTCCTCTACTCAGTCCCATCAAAACCTAATTCAATCTCTTCAAAACCCACTGTCTGGAAAGACTCTGAAAGCCACACTGAAGTTTCAGGGAACAGTAAAACCAAAGCATTGCCTCTCCTGAGAGTAGTTCTGTCACAACAGGAGGCACAGGGATGAGGCTGAGGCAGTTTCAGTCGCTGGGCAGTGAGAAGTCTCCTTGGTCGCTTCCTTCCTCAGTCAGTGATGCTGTGTGCCACTCACGGCCACAGCCTGGGGAGACAGCAGGGAACACACCCAGTGCCTGCTCCCGGGAGCGCATGTTGCCCTGGGGAAGGAAGGAGAGAGGCAAGGTCTGCAGGGGCCCAGGTGGCTCGCTCACGCCTTTTCCCAGGGCCAGGCTGGAAGTGGCTAGATGTTTTTCTTCAGGACAGTGGATGTAGCCATGAGCTCTGAAATTGACTAGAAGTGGTGACATGCTTAACCGTGCCACCTCCTGGGACATGGCTTTCCGTGTCCTCCTTGTCTATAGCATGGGGATTATGATACCGAGTTTACAGGTATCAGGTGGATGAAGTGAGATGATGTATGTGCAGTGTACAACATAGCATGTGGCTTGTTTTTGGTTTTTTGGGTTTTTTTGGAGAGGTTTTTGCTATAGGGCGTGTGCACTCACCAGAAAGACAGAGAGACAGAAATCACCCACTGGGGTGATGGCCAAGCCACCATCCCTTCTCCTCCATTCTCCTCTTGGGATCTTGGGCACACACGCACACATGCTCAGTGTGAGTTTAAGCCACCTGGTTCAGGACTTGAACCACAGTCAACTACATGGGAGCCCAGCGATATAGCCATTACACCAACTGCTGGTGTCAGCACATGGCTCTTGGTGAGCACTCCGCACATGCTTATACCATCACTTACAATCCTTGTCCCACCTGGACAAAGAGCCAAACCCATCCAGGAGGCAAGAGGGAGGCAACAGGATGAGTGAGTCAGGGGGCTTGTCTGGGGGAAAATGCCTTCCTTAAGATGGATGTGGTCCCTCTCCCCAAATACCAGAGAAATACTCAAAGATCCTCAGCTAGAGAAAGTTTAGGTCCCCTATTTTACTTGTAAAGGGACCAACAGTTAGTGTAATGGCTATGTCATTGAACTCCCATGTAGTCGACCATGGTTCAAGTCCCAGATCCAGTGGCTTAAACTCACACCAGGCATATGTGCATGCATGCTCAGGATCCCAAGAGGAGAGTGGCAGAGAAGGGATTGTGGTGTGACCATCGCCCCTGGGGGGTGATTCTCTTCTGTCTCTCTGGCGAGCACACACGCCCTGTAGCAAAAACCTCTCCAAAAAAAAAAAAAAAACTATTTTACTTTTATAAATTCCAGATTTCCTTATATACTCCTTATGATGTATATTCATGTATCTAAGAAATAAAGTGAATTGACATTAATGTTGTTTGAAGACGTCAAAATGCTGCTTGAGGTAACTAGAGAGACCTAAGAATGGTATCACGTTAGGTCAGAGGCTAGGAGAACAGGAAGGGCCACGTCTCTGTAAGTACCTACATCTCTGCAAGTACCTAAGTCTCTGTAAGTACCTAGGTCTCTGTAAGTACCTAGGTCTCTGTAGGTACCTACGTCTCTGTAGGTACCTACGGCTCTGTAGGTACCTAGGTCCCTGTAAGTACCTAGGTCCCTGTAAGTACCTAGGTCTCTGTAGGTACCTAGGTCTCTGTAGGTACCTAGGTCTCTGTAAGTACCCAGGTCTCTGTAGATACCCACATCTCTGTAGGTACCCATGTCTCTGTAGGTACCTAGGTCTCTGTAAATACCTACATCTCTGTAGGTACCTAGGCCTCTGTAGGTACCTACAGCTCTGTAGGTACCTAGGTCTCTGTAGGTACCTACGTCTCTGTAAGTACCTAGGTCTCTGTAGGTACCTAGGTCTCTGTAGGTACCTAGGTCTCTGTAAATACCCACGTCTCTGTAAGTACCCACATCTCTGTAAGTACCTAGGTCTCTGTAAGTACCCAGGTCTCTGTAAGTACCTACATCTCTGTAAGCATCTACGTCTCTGTAAGTACCTACGTCTCTGTAAGTACCTAGGTCTCTGTAAGTATCCATGTCTGTAAGTACCTATGTCTCTGTAAGTATCTACATCTCTGTAAGTACCCAGGTCTCTGTAAGTACCCAGGTCTTTGTAAGTACCTACGTCTCTGTAAGTACCTAGGTCTCTGTAGGTACCTAGGTCTCTGTAAGTACCCATGTCTCTGTAAGTACCTATGTCTCTGTAAGTACCTACCGAGGGCTAGACAAACCACAGGCACGTCACGTACAATGCCTGCAGTTGGAGCAAGGAGGCAATGGTTCAGGATGAGAAAGTAACTGACATTGATAGAGCCAGGTGTCAAACTGAGGTTGTTGGCCTCCAATGACTTCTTTCCCTTACACATTTTCACTCTCTTGTCTCAGAATTCCAAAATGATGAGAATAACAGTTGTCCACAGAGTGGCCCAAATTACTGAATATACACTCAGTACCCATGTTTGCTTCTGTTACCAAATATCATCCTGGGATGTCTTTTCATGTTAATCTTTTAACACATATTTAAGATACAAGTTCATAAGGCAGTGACTTTAAAGTACTAGTTAGAATTGAGTGTGGGGGCAGCAGGTGGCAAAATGGGTAAGGCACTGGACTCCCACACGGCTGATGTAGTTCTAGTCCTGGACCTCAAGGCTTGAAAATTATGCCAGGCACATGTGTGTGTTCCCAGAATCCCAGGTGGAGAATGGAGGAGAAGGGATTGTGGCATGGCCATTCTCTTGTGGATTTCTCACCTTCCCTCTCACTGTCTCTATCTGGAGCATGCATGTACCCTATGACAAACAAATAAACAAACAAAAGAATTGAATGTGAATTTAAAAAAAGCCACTTTACAGAAATTACTTGTATGCAGATCCACATCACCTCTGAATCATATGAAGTGTTTATGGCTGGGTGAATCCTTTCCCCTCCAAATCCCATTTAGAATTCAATCAGGCAGTCTCAGTCTAAGCTTATCTGTAAATCAGATGCTGTAGAAAGGACAAGGCTGTTTTAGGCCAGTTGATAGCAGAAGCAAGAACAGAAGCTACCAGTCTTCCTAAGGCAGAGGCCATCATGTCCTCCAAATCTTTGGAGACAAGCTAATGGGTATGTGAGAGGTGCAAACGAGGAGGACAAGGGACTACTGCTGTTGCTGTAGCCACTGAGGGAGCAGGGGGAGGGCATGGGAGAGTGTCAAAGCCCCCAAGGCTTGTGAAAAGATCAAAGAAGTCATTCCAGCTCATTCATAAGCTGGGCTTTCAGATCTGCTGTTGGAGGTCTTGTTGTGTAATGATCTCCATTCGCTTCTTTTCCTGGTTCCTCTGCACACTCCCATGTACTCCACCCATGTGGGAAGGAATATCGAGTTCAAGATAATTGGCAGATCTTAGAGCTGGAAGAAAGAACATTTGATACAATATCCGAATATCCAAGAGCTGAGATTTTCAAACTAGTATGTCCTTTCTCCTTCTTTGTTTGAAGTCTCTTTGTTGTTTCTTTCTTTCTCCAATCAGCTGGTCTGGTTAGCTCTATGGGAGAGGAAGATGCCAGGAAGACCTCTGCACTTAACTTTACAATGGGCCTTGGATTAAAGCCATCAGGTTCCATTTGACCTAATGTTATCTGGCTCCAAATCTACACCTCAACATGGAGATTTATGGCCAGAGGTTTATAAATAATGGACATTTTCCTAGGCCTGTCCTGAGCATATGGGCAACAAATTCAACAAGTGTTTATCAACTATGCACTATGACAATGCCTGCCCTTGTGCAGCCTCCTATGCCCTAAAAGAGGACAGAGAGTAAACTAATAAATATTTGCGTGATCTCATGTAGTAACAAGAAAGTGGGCAGTAGTGGGCTATTTTACAAGACGGTTTCTCTGTGGAGGCAGCGTGTGAGCAGAGACCTACACTGAACGAAGGCAGGAAACGTATAAATATCTGAGGGAAGGTTTTCCAGAAAAACAGAACAGCAAGTACAAAGACCTACCAAGAAAGAAGAAGCTGAGTAAGCTTACAGAAAACCAGGAAGGCCAGGAGCACCAGCAGGAGAGATGGCAGGAGAAGGTCTGAGATGGAGTGTGGGAGGAGCCAGGTACTGAGGGTTGTCTTAATAATCTTTGTGTCCTCCCAGCCTCGCAAATGCTTTCCTAGAAGCCCTGTAATCCCTAGGCAGTTGAACTGGAGTTTCAGTTAAATATTTGGATGTGACTAAGAATGACTTGGAGGAATTAAGGCAGTTCTCCAAACTTTTTATCTAAACTCAAATAAGGGAAGAGAGACTGGCATGCAGAGACTCTGAACTGGCTTGTGTCTGCGCTTTCTACCCTTTGCCTTACCCTTCCACTGTCCCTAAAGGAAGGCAAGATTCATTGTCCCATTAAAGAGCAGAGGCGCTAGCACTGCATCCTCCTGCCATAGGTCTAAGTGGACTGGCAGGGCTCCTGGCCCTCCTCCAGGCTGGTGAGTTCTCTCACGCCGGGTGTTCTCATCCCACTCAAACCTAGAAAGCCTGCTTATTTTGTTTAAATTACAAGTATTTTATAATTGTGAAGTCTCATGTCTACCTGCACATTTTAAATACAAGCTGAATCATGAAATCTGTGTCCAGATGACCTATATATATTTTACAATAGAGAAATTACTCTTTGTCAACCTTGTTTTTTTTTATTTAGTATAAAATAAAAATTATATGGGTTTTAACATTTATTAGTCTTGAGTAGAAATACAGCTTAGTTCTAAATAAGCAGTAGATTCTATCAAGGGTCTATTCTTTTTCTCAAATCGGGGGTGGGGGAGTTGCTCCTAGCTCATCTCTCAGCCATGCTATCGATGAGCCATGGACCATCAGGAGAGGCATGACTATTTGGGGACAAATGCGAATACTTGTACCTTCCAGTTTTTGTTTATAATGCTGCCTTCCAAAGGCACCCAGAGCAATCCGTTCCCTGTACCCCCCTTGGCACAGGCCCTCAGACATTTAGGCCACCCAGGCCATGTGTCTTCGTGCCCTCTGCTCATGGCCCGGCACCCTTTGAGTGCTTCTGGACACCTGCTTTGCAGGCTCCTTAGCACCCAGGAGGTTTGTTGGCATTGTCCTCCAGCTCATCAAGTGCCCCATTAAATGTGGTGCCGAGGATTAAGAATGATCCTCCATGTGCTGTCTCCCCAGCATGGAGAAACAAGCCACTTAAGCTGTCTTCACCTGTTCTTCTTCATTAAATAGTGTCTTTCTTTCCCTCTCAAGTTTCTTCCTCTCCACGGGTCCCTTGCTATTTGTGGAAAACATTGAGCTATTTTCTGTGCTTCCTTTCCTGAAAATATAAACAGACTCAGTATTTGGGACCTAATTTTCTTTTTCATGCCTCATATCACCTTTGTTCCCCATCTTTAAGCTTTCTGTTTGGGCATGTGTTTTTCTTTAAGTCTGTGGCATTTGGTACACTGATCAATTATCCTGGGTAATTGCTCCTCATTTAAGAACCCCTATTCTTTCTCATTAAAGACCAGACAAGAATACTTCCTCTCATTGACCAGGTGCACCAGATCTCTTACTTACCCTCAATTTGCCATTTTGCAGCTTAGTGCGTAAGAGCTCATTCACTGAGGGGCATAATTTGAGTAGCTTGTGTGTGCCCAGTGGGGGCAGCTGGCGCCTCTGATCTCTAAATCTGGCTGGAAGAGAGTGCTGTTTTCCTCTGCGCTCCTTGTCTTTGAGGACCCCTGTGGATCTGCTAAATGCAAGTGAGAGAACAGTTTTTTGAGGGGTGGAGGGAGTCATACATCTTTACAAACCCTGGTCCAATTAAACTCCGTCTCCTGGTTCCCAGGTATATTGGTAATGATTGTCTACTTGTCAGTCTGAGGTTGTAAAACCAGGCAAATGGCCCTTTCGCTTAACCTCGCGCTAGAGCAGGCTACTTCAGCGCCTCCACTCCGCGTCTCTTTTATTGGTTAACAATATTTGCTGTCGTTGTAAATACGATTCCTTCTTGCCTATTAGGCAGACCCCCTAAAACTATATGTGTTAAGGGGTCCTGTGCTGCATATTTAAGAATTCAGATGAGTCAAAAGTGGGCATTCAGAGAGTGTTCACTCTTTGGAACCATAACTTAAAATTCCAGTCAGCAACCCTTTGGAGATGTAAATTGAGGAAGCAGCTCTCCTTTTGGACAGCTTAATGATCTGTAGTTAATAGTAAGAGGCTGATGGGCAGATGCAGTACAGCTGGGCTGAGGTTAGCCTTTTTCAGCTCTCCAAATGGCACAGTGATTACAGCCATTGAAATACAGAATTCTATCCAGAATCCATAACCAAGAGCACAAAGGTTTGATGGTGGCTTGTCAGTGTGGCCTCTTCTCTGCACACAGACAGGTCATTTTACCCCAGCCAGTAACTCATGTCTCCTTCCTGAGCCTGCCCCAGGATGGGCAGTCGCTACACAGATAGCCCCTCCACCAGCTCTGGGATGAAGAGTGCTGATTTAGGGCCAACCTCTCCTCTTAACTATGCGCAATCGTAAAAAATTGAGCATAATCTCTTGGCAGCAAAATGTAAGTCTGGGAGCCAGAGAGTACCTAGCTGGTGAAGGTTCTTGTCCCTTCATGTAAAATTCACTTGGAGTTACTAGGTGCTGTGGTGTCAGTTTCACTGGCAGTTTCCAGCATGTCATCATCTTCCTTCAAAAGCCCAGTGAATTCAGGAACCATAGCGAAACATAAACAATCCCACTCAACAGAGGCAGAGGACTTGAGCGAGCTTTTCTCCAAAGATGTACAAATGGCCGATAAGCTCGACATCACTAATCATTAGACAAATGCAGATCAAACCCACAGTGAATTACTCCCTTATATCCACCAAGATAACTGCTATCAAAAAGCAGAAACTTGCAAATGTTGGTGAGGATGCAGAGGAACTAGAACCCTTGTCCACTGCTTGTGGGAATGTAAATTGGTGCAGTCACTGTGGAAAACAGTATGGCAGTTTTTCAAAAAGTTAAAAACAGAAGTGCCGTATGATCCAGCAATTCCTCATGTTCGCAGCAGTGTTATTCATAATGCCCAAAAGGTGGAAGCAGCCCAGTGTCCACGGATGGATGAATACATGAAATACAGTATATATACACGTGGGATGTTGTTCATTCTTAAAAGGAAGGAAAGAAGTTCTGACGTGCTACAACATGAATGAACCTTGAGGACATTATACTAAGTGAAATATACCAGTCATAAAATGTCAAATACTCTGATTCTACATGAAGTAGAGTAGTCAGATTCACAGAGACAGAAAGTAGAATGGAGGTTGCCATGGGATGGGAGGATGGGGAGGTTCATTAAATGGGTATAAAGTTTTAGTATCAGTTATGTATATTTCACCACGACTGAAAAGAAAAGAGGGCCCCACAAGTGAAGGATGCTACCCTCTCTTAGCAGTCCAGGTTTTGGAGGCAAAGTTCAGAGATAAGAGCAGAAAAAAAAAAAAAAAAAGTCAAGGAATAGATCTTGTCTCTGTATGAAACTAATTAAAAATATGGTTTTTCTTACAGAGTCATTTTTCTCTCAAGAAGGGAGCTGCAGCCTTAGGGATTGGAACAGACAGCGTGATTCTGATTAAGTGTGATGAGAGGTAAGCGTGAATCTGCAAGTCTTGTTGGTTCGTAACTTGCAAATGCCAGATCAATACCTTTTGGTTGCTAATGGGAGGTAACTGTGGGGTGGCAGACCTGCCTCCATCCGAGCCTTTGCCATGCGCTGTTGTTTCTTTTTAACACGAGGTTTGCTCTGAGTCCTCAGATGTTGTTCCTCAATGCCATGGAGCCTTTCACAGCCCTTGACGGAATCGGAACCTTTGTTAAATCAATCAAAATATTCTGCACCAAGAAGGTGCAGGAGGACATTCATCACCTGGGCAATTTAGCAACAACAGGCAATTTGAGCACTGATTTATGGAGGTATCATCACGTTAGGCACCGTAGATTGTGTAAACTTGATGGGGTGATTACAGAAGGGGGGGACCGTTTAGTGAGCAGGAAGTAAATAATGCCCCAGCAACTCAATGACTTTGTTTTGGAACCAAAGAGCTCTTGTGAGCTTGGCTCCCAAACATCACAGGTATGGTGCGTGATTTAAGTGCATCTTCAAGATATCCATGTAGGCCTGGAACCTGTAAAAAGTTAGACTCAGCACTGATGAGTACAAAACGCCCAAAATGGAACCTAAAAGGAATAAGTAAAAAATATTAGTCCCCTACTGTACATTTTCCTATTTCGGATATTACCATTATAAATTACCTTTTCATCCTTCAGTGAACAGCCTTATGTGCCCACAGCTTCTCCATTTATACTTATATCTTTGTATAATTACTAACTTAAATTACATGAATATTCTAAGGACCATGATACATCAAGGCAGTTGCCTTTTAAGATGTCTCATCCATTTATTCTCTTAACGGTATTGCATGTTGGGGAAAAATTAAAGCTACGTGAGTGGCTAAGTGTAGCCTTTCATCCTATATAGATAATTCATATCTACCGTGCAGCAAGAGTTTAAGACAAGCCTGCCTGACTTGAATAGTTTAAGTGCAAGTGAAGTGTTTATGATCGAGAGCCAAGGAGAAGGCCTTGGCCAAGTCATTTGTAGCCACCATTCCAGTCAGAGCAGTTAAAATCGTCTTGTCAGCCATTTTGTGTTTATGATCATGTCCTTCTGAAAGTTAGACACGCAGTTCAGAAAAGCACTTAAGGCCAACAAAGTAAGTTCCTGTTTGTTTTTCCTAGTATGTTTTACAAAGTTCATCTAGGCTTCCCACAACACAAACCTGCACCTTCTATCTAAGGCTTCATTTCTCGTGATCACTCTTACGCTGCACTTTTGCCTATCAGTGGTAGGGGTGACAAGGTTTACCTTGTTCTGCAGAGAGTTGACTTAGTAGATGGTTCATAATGGGAGGAAAATGTCTTAATGGAGAACAGGCTGTGTGTTTCTAGCAACAAGTCAAAAGCCATATGTGGAAAAAGATGAGGTCCCTTCCCTTAATTAGCAGTCACAATGACCTTCTTTGGTGACCTGTTCAGAGCAGAACATGGCTCTCAGTTAAAACAACAAAAAAAAAAGATAAGTCTTTATTTGTCTGGACTAGGTTCTCTCAGAGCTGAAAATTTTTTAAAAAATCATTTACATTTTGTTACATATCTTCTAATAAGTATTAATAGAATAAGATAGAGTGGTGCAAAATCTCAGTTCACTATGCCTTATATTTTAATGTGCTGTATTATAACTAAAAAAGATTATTTGGGCCAGACACATAGTATAGCAGTTAAGCAGAGAGCTAGATCCCACATGACCAGCTATGGTTAGAATTCCAGCCCTAGTAGCTTGAAAATCACACTGGACACATGTGCATGTATGCCCAGGATTCTGATGGGATGGAGAAATGGAGAAAAGGAGATTGTGACATGACCATGTTCCATTAGGGGATGCCATCTTTCTTTCCCTCTCCTCTCTGGTTAACACACACACACCCTTCAGCAATTAAAAAAAGGGGGGGGGCTATTTTGTAAAAATTACTTATTAAATTTGAAACAAGGAAATGTGTTATGTGAATTCTTGATTTTATAAGCTATTTATTTAAAAATCACTTTTTCTTGCTAGCAAAAAGTTGAATATTTGGGAACCAACAGATGGCATAGTGGTTACATGGCTGGACTCCCACATGACCAACCACGGTTTGAGTCCCAGAACCAGTAGCTTCAAAATCATACTGGTTGCATGTGCATGTGTGCCCAAGATCCTTGGAGGAAAATGAAGGAAAAGGGATTGTGACATGGCCATCTCCCCTAGGGAGTAAATTCTCTCTCTCTCTCTCCCTCTCTCCCCACCCCCCCAATGAACACACACACACTCTAAGGCAGAAACCTCTAAAAAAAAAACAAGTTGAATATTTGCAGTCATGGGATTAATGAGTTTTTACTCAAGTATCATTAGGTTTGATACTGGTAAAATTTGGATTAATGGAATCCAAATTGCTCCATTGATAGGTCTAATGGCAGAAGAAAAGTGAGTTACTATCTAGAAACTTCTTTTGAAAGAGAGCTGAATGGATGAGGTCACTGGTCAAAAAGATGTTTCTTGATGATTCAGTCATGGGAGAAAAAGAGAAAATGTGTTATACAGATGGTGATTTGGAAGAATATAAAGTTCCCATATGATGAAAGAAGGATCCCTGTGAGCTACAGGCAGCGGCTTAGATTGAGAATGCAGGCAAGGTGGATGGTCACAGATGCTACACAACTTGGTCTAGTGTGAACCAAACAGACACTTCAAGAATGTAAGCACCAGGACAGGGAAAGCCAGGCCCCTGTTAATATGCATCTCACTCTACATATCATTCTACATTTAAAGGAAGTATGAGAGAAGTTAGCCATATGAAACAAGAAAGGAAAGAATGTTCTAGGCAAAGGCCACAGCACATTCTTCACCGTGGGTGGGAGGAAGAACTTGGCTTATTCAAGGACCTGAAAAGAAGGTTGGGAGAATGTGGTCACAATGATGGGCCTCATGGGCCATCCGAAGCAGTAAAGACTCTAGGCTGAAGACATAGGACACCAATGAAGATTTTTGAGCAGAGGAGTTGCATCATAGTCTTGCGTTATTCTAATATTTAAAATGCAGAGTGAAATGTGGTTCAAGACCGGAAGTGGGTGGCTATTGAAGTGCCATGAATGGGAGGTGATGAGTGGTAGGTCGACCAGCTGCAGAACAGTGGAGATGGAGGGGATGATGGAGCAGGGTGGAGGGTGAGGGAGAATCAGAGAAATGCCAGGCTCTGGTGCCATGCTCTCAGATGAGGCATCCTGGCCAAGGTGGAAAGTTCAGATTTGGAAATGCAACTTTGGAAAGCTTATGAGTAGTCCAAAAGGGTGTCGACTAGGCAGTTGCAAAGTCAGCCTGGAGTTCAGCAAATAAACAATAGAAGCATAAGGAAAGAACTTCGGGGAGCATCCACACTTCAGGGATAGGCAGAGTGAAAGGACCCTGTAAAGGAGATTGAGAAGGATCAGTCAGAGTTGTTGGAGGAGAGCCAGAACTGGGGCTGGGAGGACCGTGAGAGTGTTTCTAGAGGAAGGAGTGGTTAACAAGGTCAAATGCTACCAGTAGATGAAAGAGGCCCAGTGTCTGCCCATCATCTTTACTTACAGGACTGGGTTTGTGCTTTTGGCAAGAGCCATTTCAATAGAGGAGTAAGGGCAGAGACAGTTCGTAATGGGATGATGGGGACATGGGAGATGAGGAAAAGGAGAGCAGACACAGACATTTCTAAAAGGGAGGAGTAGGGCTGAAGCTGCCAGGAATATCAGATCCAGGGTGGCCTTTTTTCTGGCTGTTTAAAGAAGAGGAACTTAAGACCTGTTTCACTGTCAGGTGAAGAACTTGCTTGAGGGGGAATGGGAGTTATGTGAGAAAAAGAAAGGATAGAGATCAGCGATTTCATTTCTCTTGTTGAATTCTTTATTCTTTTGGCTAAAATTATGTAGGATAGTTTTCTAAGGAACTCACAAGAATTCTGAAATTATTTTGCATTATAAAATTGGAAGGAAACAAGAGGGAGAAAGGAAGAGAATGTGGGGGAAGAAAGGAAAGATGTGGGTTGTCTTGTCTTTTTAGTCTCCTCTTTTTGTTTTTAAAAAGATAATTTTAAAGGTTTTTGCCATAGGATGTGTGTACTCATTGGATAAGAGAGAGACAGTAAGAGAGAACGTGAGAAATCACTTCCCATGGGGATGGCCATGCCATGGTCTCTTCTCCTCCATTCCCCTCCTGGGATTTTGGGCATGCACGTACGTGTGCCCAGCATGATTTTCAAGTCACCAGTTCTGGGACGTGAACCACGGTTGGCCATATGGGAGTCCAGTGCCTTAACCATTATGCCACCTGCTGACCTTTCTTTTGGTCTCCTTTAATCTGGCACATTTCCTAGCCTTCCTTTGTCTTTCATGACACTGATGTTTTTGAAGACTGTAGACCACTTATTTTCAGTTAATTTGGAGTTTTCTGCTATTTCCTCATGATCAGATTGAAGTGATACCCTGGGAGCAGAACTTCCTTGGAGGTGATGCTTGTCTTTCTCAAGTGCATCGTAGTTGGAGGTTCATCCTCTTATTAGTAATGTTAACTTCAACCATTTGAATAAGATGGTGTCTGCCAGGTTTCTCTACTGTAAAATATCTATTTTCTTTTCTTTTTTCTTTTTTTTTTCTTTTTGAGAGGTTTTATTCGCTATAGGGCGCGTGCGCTCACCAGACAGACAGACAGACAGAGACATAGAGACAGAAAGCGAGAAATCACCCCCAAGGGTGGGATGGTCACACCGCAATCCCTTCTCCTCCATTCTTCTCTCGGGATCTTGGGCACGCACACACATGTGCCTGGCGTGAGTTTTAAGCCACCGGGTCCGGGACGTGAACCACGGTCGACTATGTGGGAGTCCAGCAACATAGTCATTACGCTAACTGCTGGTTCCCAAATATCTATTTTCTCTTTTCCATTAATATATATCTTGTAGGGGATGCTTTGAAACTATAAATAGCTAATTCCTCCTGAAACATTTGTTCACTATTGTATTCATTCATGATTCTTCCTGATTTATTGTTCTGATGATTGGAAAACAGAGTTTTTTAAAAGGGTTATTTTTATTTAATTTTATTTTATTTTTATTATTATTATTATTAAAATTTGACCAGAGAGAGACAAAGAGAGAGAGGGAAAGTGAGAAAACAAGCCACCAGGTCCAAGACTATGTGAGAGTCCAGCACCTTACCCACCACACCACCTGCTGGCCCCAACAGCGATTTTCTAACTCCTTCATTTTTTCTATATTTATTAATTCCTTTCATTCGACTATAGCGAAGAGCTCTCTCTTCTTTCTCTCTGCCCCAGCCCTACTCACTGCCCACTCACTTTCCCTCCTTCATTTATTATCAGGATGGACTCAAGTATACTTTAAAAAAATTAATCCTCTCTTCCACTTGCCTTTCTCTTCCATTTATCTGTCTCCTTCCTTCAAGGATTCCTTTACATTATCTAAATCACTAGTAACTTGCTGTAAAACCTTACAGAAAATATATCTGACCGAGACACATGATGCCTGGTTGGCATACAGCAGAAAAATCACTGGCTTTCCTAGCTCCCATGTAGCACAAAAATCCTTTTAGCTGTTTTGATGAATAGTTCTATATCACAAAAAATTAACTACCAGTGCTTTCGTGTACATGCTGGCCTTTTAAAAGACATTTCATTCTATCTTTATAAATTACAGTTAGATTACATTTCCCTGTGCTTGTTAAGTACTGTACTTTATCATACAATTGACTTAAGCAATTGAAAGTATAAATAATCTGGGGCCATTATACTCTTTTATTAAATTAGCTGAATTGTGTCCAGTGCCTAAAGGTGGACAAAGAGGCTAAGTAACTCTTTCGGGTCCTTGGGGAGTGGTTGAGTGCATAGGCTTCGCAGGGACACTGAATCAGCTGTGGTTGAGCAGGGCTGTGACACCTGCAGAAGCCTATTTCCAGTGTGTTTAGATGCAGAGAACTCAGAGGAGCTAGTGGTGTGTGTGCCTCGTTATGTCCTGTATCAGGCAGGGTTATAAAACAAGGATAATTTACTAAGTATTTATTATATGCCAGGCACAATCCTATACCCTTCACACAATTGGCCTAATGAATTCACTTGATTAGAGCTATGAGAGTACATGCCCTTCATTTATCTGACGCCATTTCTGAAGAGTTTCTTATATACAACAGTGTTAAGCAGTATGGAAGTTTTTCTTTCTCCATGTGACACATAACACCTCTTAGGTGACATGTCCAAGGTCATGCAGCTGGCAAGTAAAGAGTCTTGACATGCTCGGACTCAGAAGAGAATTCCCAGCATTCACTAGTTAAGTGCAGCCCCTTCTTTTGTTTTCAATATTTTTATTGGGATAAAATACGTATAACAAAACTTGCCTTTTTAACCATTTTTTTTTTATTTTTTTGCCATAAGGTGCATGCACTTGCTAGAGAGAGAGTGAGACAGAGACAATGAGAGAGTAAAAAATCACCCCCCCCATGGGGGATGGTCATGCTGCAATCTCTTCTCCTCCATTCTCCTCCTGGAATCTTGGGCACACACACACACACATATGTCCAGTGTAATTTTCAACTCATCAGGTCTGGGATTTGAACTGCAGTCCACCATGTGGGAGTCCAGTAATGTAACCACTATGCCATCTAGAGCCCCATTTTAACCATTTCTAAGCATGCAGTTGAGTGGTATTTCATACACTCATGTTGCTGAGCAACAATCACAGAACTCCATCTGCAGAACACTTCGCTTTGTGAAAACTAAAACTCTGACCCCATTAAACACTAACTCCTCATCCCCCTCTCACAGCTCCTGGAAACCACCATTCTGCGTATATACTGTCTATCCACACTCTATGATAGACACTCAAAGACTTCAGAACATAAAAGTACTAAAAATTGTAATGGACACTAGAGACAAAGTGGAAAGAGAGTGTGGGAGGGGAAGAACGTGGGAAATTTGGGGGAGGGGGAATGGAGAGGTAAGACATTTATGGGACACAGATCAAGTTTATTATCTGTTGATGAGGATGTGTATGGTGGTCTCAACTGGGCTGGACTGAAGTGTATATCATACTGGGTAAGGCCTCTTCACAATCTAAATGATGTATAGCGATTTAACATATGAATAATAATTTTTAAAATAAATTTAAAAAAAAGAACTCCAAAAAAAACCAACCTAAAAATGGAATTGCCATGTTACCCATCAATCCCACCCTTGAATATACTGATTTACACTCCCCCCCCAAGCAGTGTATAGAGGTGTTGGTTCATCATGTCCTCATTAATCCTAGGAATTAAAACATTCAATAGGGCTGAGGAGACCAGCAGTTAGCATAATGGCTATGTCGCTGGACTCCCATGTAGTCGACCACGGTTCACGTCCCGGACCCGGTGGCTTAAAAAACGCCAGGCACATGTGTGTGCGTGCCCAAGATCCCAAGAGGAGAATGGAGGAGAAGGGATTGCGGCATGGCCATCCCCTCTGGGGGGTGATTTCTCGCTTTCTATCTCTATGTCTCTCTCTCTCTCTGTCTGGCGAGCGCACCTGCCCTATAGCAAAAGCCTCTCCAAAATAAATAAATTAATAAATAAAAGGAAATTTAAAAAAAGAAAGAAAGGAAAAAAAGAAAAAAAAAACATTCAATAGGGCTGACTCTGGAGCCGAGTAGTGAAGGGTGCTGAATCCCACATGGCTGATCACAGTGCAAGTCTTGGCCCAGCAGCTTAAAACAAAAGAACAAAACAAGCCCAGTGCATGAGCATGTGTCCCAATTCCAACATGATGGAGAAAAGGAGAAGGAGGAATTTGGGTATGACCATGCCCAACTGGAAGATGCTCACTCCCTCTCTCTAGAAAGCATATGCACACTCTGGTGACTAAAACAAACGATACAAAAAACCACTTCAGTGCTTGTATATCAAAGTGATAGATGGAAATTTTCTAGCAAAGATGGTTATAGATAGAACAGTTTTATATTATCAATTATTAATAATTCAAAAAGAAAAAAGATCCTTTTTGTCATGTGTATTGTGAATGTTTTCTAAAATATATTGCTTGCTTGCTTTTTAAATATTAAGTTGATTTATTTCTTTCATGAGAAAGAAAGAAAGAAAGAAAGAAAAAAAGAAAGAAAGAAAGAGAAAGACAGTCTCAGAATGGCAAATGCCATGATCCTCCCCCAGGCTCCTAGCCATCCAGGACCATGGGCACTTGTGGTTCCACCAGGCCTTCCATTCTTGGGCCTTCTTTGTGGCTCTAGTATCACATAGCCCCCTATCTCCTGTACCACCACTGCTGAGCTCACCACTTGCTTTTTAGTTTTATTTGTGGTATTTATAGAAATGTTCATTTTTAATAGTCAGAATATCAATGATCCATTTTCCACCTTTAGTTCTTCCATAAGGAGTCTTCCCCATTCTGAGTCCATGTTAATAGTCATCTGTTTTTCCTTAAAAACTTTGTATTTCAGGTAGGGCTAACTAAAACTTATCTTGGTCTATAGTGACCGAGAAATACAATGCTACTCTAGAACATTCATGGAAAAATGGGATTAAAGTATCATTTTATTTGGGTGCAAAAAAAAAAAATTACAGGCTGGCACTTCACTGTCAGAGCTAAAGCTAGAGAGGAGAGGTTCTTGATAAGAAGCATCTGCCGTACTTCAAGATTTAAGAAAAGAGGTCAAAAATTACATTTTAACTTTGATTGGAGTTTGATTGATAGATTTATCAAACCATAGATATCTTTTCTAAAAGAATTATTTTTAAATTTTATTATTATTATTATTATTATTATTATTATTTAATTTGACAAGAGAGAGAGGGAAAGTGAGAAAGCAAGACACCAGGTCCAGGACTCAAACCATGGTCAGCCATGTGGAAGTTCAGCTCCTTTACCACCACACCACCTGTTAGCTTTCCACATGTATCTCAGGAGAAAAAGATGATACAAATACTGTGGAAAACATATTCTTCTGTGCTAAGCAGCTGACAATGTCACTAGTGAAAACCTCTTATTGCTACGATGTCCCCATGGACTTCATCAATTTTACATCTTTGGATAATGAGGAAGATACTCAAAATACTTTCCCTCCTTCATTTATTATCAGGATGGACTCAAGTATACTTTAAAAAAATTAATCCTCTCTTCCACTTGCCTTTCTCTTCCATTTATCTGTCTCCTTCCTTCAAGGATTCCTTTACATTATCTAAATCACTAGTAACTTGCTGTAAAACCTTACAGAAAATATATCTGACCGAGACACATGATGCCTGGTTGGCATACAGCAGAAAAATCACTGGCTTTCCTAGCTCCCATGTAGCACAAAAATCCTTTTAGCTGTTTTGATGAATAGTTCTATATCACAAAAAATTAACTACCAGTGCTTTCGTGTACATGCTGGCCTTTTAAAAGACATTTCATTCTATCTTTATAAATTACAGTTAGATTACATTTCCCTGTGCTTGTTAAGTACTGTACTTTATCATACAATTGACTTAAGCAATTGAAAGTATAAATAATCTGGGGCCATTATACTCTTTTATTAAATTAGCTGAATTGTGTCCAGTGCCTAAAGGTGGACAAAGAGGCTAAGTAACTCTTTCGGGTCCTTGGGGAGTGGTTGAGTGCATAGGCTTCGCAGGGACACTGAATCAGCTGTGGTTGAGCAGGGCTGTGACACCTGCAGAAGCCTATTTCCAGTGTGTTTAGATGCAGAGAACTCAGAGGAGCTAGTGGTGTGTGTGCCTCGTTATGTCCTGTATCAGGCAGGGTTATAAAACAAGGATAATTTACTAAGTATTTATTATATGCCAGGCACAATCCTATACCCTTCACACAATTGGCCTAATGAATTCACTTGATTAGAGCTATGAGAGTACATGCCCTTCATTTATCTGACGCCATTTCTGAAGAGTTTCTTATATACAACAGTGTTAAGCAGTATGGAAGTTTTTCTTTCTCCATGTGACACATAACACCTCTTAGGTGACATGTCCAAGGTCATGCAGCTGGCAAGTAAAGAGTCTTGACATGCTCGGACTCAGAAGAGAATTCCCAGCATTCACTAGTTAAGTGCAGCCCCTTCTTTTGTTTTCAATATTTTTATTGGGATAAAATACGTATAACAAAACTTGCCTTTTTAACCATTTTTTTTTTATTTTTTTGCCATAAGGTGCATGCACTTGCTAGAGAGAGAGTGAGACAGAGACAATGAGAGAGTAAAAAATCACCCCCCCCATGGGGGATGGTCATGCTGCAATCTCTTCTCCTCCATTCTCCTCCTGGAATCTTGCACACACACACACACACACACACACACACACACACACACACATATGTCCAGTGTAATTTTCAACTCATCAGGTCTGGGATTTGAACTGCAGTCCACCATGTGGGAGTCCAGTAATGTAACCACTATGCCATCTAGAGCCCCATTTTAACCATTTCTAAGCATGCAGTTGAGTGGTATTTCATACACTCATGTTGCTGAGCAACAATCACAGAACTCCATCTGCAGAACACTTCGCTTTGTGAAAACTAAAACTCTGACCCCATTAAACACTAACTCCTCATCCCCCTCTCACAGCTCCTGGAAACCACCATTCTGCGTATATACTGTCTATCCACACTCTATGATAGACACTCAAAGACTTCAGAACATAAAAGTACTAAAAATTGTAATGGACACTAGAGACAAAGTGGAAAGAGAGTGTGGGAGGGGAAGAACGTGGGAAATTTGGGGGAGGGGGAATGGAGAGGTAAGACATTTATGGGACACAGATCAAGTTTATTATCTGTTGATGAGGATGTGTATGGTGGTCTCAACTGGGCTGGACTGAAGTGTATATCATACTGGGTAAGGCCTCTTCACAATCTAAATGATGTATAGCGATTTAACATATGAATAATAATTTTTAAAATAAATTTAAAAAAAAGAACTCCAAAAAAAACCAACCTAAAAATGGAATTGCCATGTTACCCATCAATCCCACCCTTGAATATACTGATTTACACTCCCCCCCCAAGCAGTGTATAGAGGTGTTGGTTCATCATGTCCTCATTAATCCTAGGAATTAAAACATTCAATAGGGCTGAGGAGACCAGCAGTTAGCATAATGGCTATGTCGCTGGACTCCCATGTAGTCGACCACGGTTCACGTCCCGGACCCGGTGGCTTAAAAAACGCCAGGCACATGTGTGTGCGTGCCCAAGATCCCAAGAGGAGAATGGAGGAGAAGGGATTGCGGCATGGCCATCCCCTCTGGGGGGTGATTTCTCGCTTTCTATCTCTATGTCTCTCTCTCTCTCTGTCTGGCGAGCGCACCTGCCCTATAGCAAAAGCCTCTCCAAAATAAATAAATTAATAAATAAAAGGAAATTTAAAAAAAGAAAGAAAGGAAAAAAAGAAAAAAAAAACATTCAATAGGGCTGACTCTGGAGCCGAGTAGTGAAGGGTGCTGAATCCCACATGGCTGATCACAGTGCAAGTCTTGGCCCAGCAGCTTAAAACAAAAGAACAAAACAAGCCCAGTGCATGAGCATGTGTCCCAATTCCAACATGATGGAGAAAAGGAGAAGGAGGAATTTGGGTATGACCATGCCCAACTGGAAGATGCTCACTCCCTCTCTCTAGAAAGCATATGCACACTCTGGTGACTAAAACAAACGATACAAAAAACCACTTCAGTGCTTGTATATCAAAGTGATAGATGGAAATTTTCTAGCAAAGATGGTTATAGATAGAACAGTTTTATATTATCAATTATTAATAATTCAAAAAGAAAAAAGATCCTTTTTGTCATGTGTATTGTGAATGTTTTCTAAAATATATTGCTTGCTTGCTTTTTAAATATTAAGTTGATTTATTTCTTTCATGAGAAAGAAAGAAAGAAAGAAAGAAAAAAAGAAAGAAAGAAAGAGAAAGACAGTCTCAGAATGGCAAATGCCATGATCCTCCCCCAGGCTCCTAGCCATCCAGGACCATGGGCACTTGTGGTTCCACCAGGCCTTCCATTCTTGGGCCTTCTTTGTGGCTCTAGTATCACATAGCCCCCTATCTCCTGTACCACCACTGCTGAGCTCACCACTTGCTTTTTAGTTTTATTTGTGGTATTTATAGAAATGTTCATTTTTAATAGTCAGAATATCAATGATCCATTTTCCACCTTTAGTTCTTCCATAAGGAGTCTTCCCCATTCTGAGTCCATGTTAATAGTCATCTGTTTTTCCTTAAAAACTTTGTATTTCAGGTAGGGCTAACTAAAACTTATCTTGGTCTATAGTGACCGAGAAATACAATGCTACTCTAGAACATTCATGGAAAAATGGGATTAAAGTATCATTTTATTTGGGTGCAAAAAAAAAAAATTACAGGCTGGCACTTCACTGTCAGAGCTAAAGCTAGAGAGGAGAGGTTCTTGATAAGAAGCATCTGCCGTACTTCAAGATTTAAGAAAAGAGGTCAAAAATTACATTTTAACTTTGATTGGAGTTTGATTGATAGATTTATCAAACCATAGATATCTTTTCTAAAAGAATTATTTTTAAATTTTATTATTATTATTATTATTATTATTATTATTTAATTTGACAAGAGAGAGAGGGAAAGTGAGAAAGCAAGACACCAGGTCCAGGACTCAAACCATGGTCAGCCATGTGGAAGTTCAGCTCCTTTACCACCACACCACCTGTTAGCTTTCCACATGTATCTCAGGAGAAAAAGATGATACAAATACTGTGGAAAACATATTCTTCTGTGCTAAGCAGCTGACAATGTCACTAGTGAAAACCTCTTATTGCTACGATGTCCCCATGGACTTCATCAATTTTACATCTTTGGATAATGAGGAAGATACTCAAAATATATATTCATGGTTTGAGGAGAAAGCCAATTTAGAGAACAAGTTTCCTGGGAAGAATGAGACGGGGGAATTTTCAGGGCAAAAATTCTTTGAAAACTTCTTTGAAAAAGTTTAATCTTCAGCAAGCTCCTGTCACACCTTGGAGGCCAGTTGACAATGCTTATTACAAAGAGGTAGAAAAGAAAAATATTGTGGAATGATCCATTCTGCCAGATGTTTGTTCCTCCTTAGAAGTAGAGGGAATATATCAACAAATACTCCAGCTTAGCCTCAGAGAAGATCTATCAGTCTCTCTGCACAGAAGGATTTGGAACAAAAAGAAAAATGCCATGCAAGAATAAAAGCCACGATATGTGACAAACATCAGTGAAATTCCATCCTCCAAGAAAAAAAAAGAAATGAAAATTTCCAATAACAGAAAAGAAGTCAGAGGAAGAAGATGGTGCTAATCAATATACTTGTAAAAAGAATGAGTTGTTCCCAGAGGAGGCCAAGGGCAGACGTACTGTGGCATGTACGCCACCGATAAAACAGAGGGTTCCCGAAAGTACTGAAGAGCAAGAGTTGGAGAAGAGAATGAAAATGCAGCAGAAAGTAGTGGAGATGCGGAAAAAGAATGAAGACCTCAAGAATTCAAGAAACTTGTCCTTGCAGGGGCAGGATAACCTGTGGAGAAGTCAGTGAGTCAGTTGACTTTCACTGCTGCACAGATGAGCGAATCAAACAACATCTTACAAACCTGCAGGACTAAAAAGAAGAAAGCTTTACCTCTGAACTGTGAAAACAACTTCCGTCTCCTGCCCAAGTGACTAAGGGATGTACCATTATTAAGCCTTTCAACATGTCCCGAGGAAAGAAAAGAACATTTGATGAAGCAGCTTCTACATATATGCCCCTTCTACAGTAGGTTGAAGCCTTCCATAAACAAACCCCTAACGTATATCATTTGAGGAGCAAAAAGGATGAAACTAGCCTACTAGCCCTCCAATCTTCTGTGATCAAGATCTCCAGAGACCCATAAACCGCTGTCCCGCAAACCAAACGCATGCAAGGCCTGTGACCTGCAAAAATGTAGTGAATCAAATGAGAAACTCGAAAAACCACAACGATACAAATTCAAAGTATAGGAACTTAATCCTAGAATTCTTGATGGTAGGCCCACCTTGCCTAAGAAACCAACTGTGAAGCCACCCACTCAGCTTATTGGCTTTGATTTGAAAATTGAGAAAAAGAACCCAGGAGAGAGAGTCAAAGGAAAAATCAGAGGACGAAGACTTTGAATTTCATTCCAACCCCTGCCCTACATCTTGGATGGTGTTGTGGGTGTTCCTGAAAAGAAGGTACTTCCGGTCACTGTCCCCAAGTTACCAGCCTTTGCATTGATGAACAGAATTTGAATATACACCAAAGATGAGGAAGAGGAATTGGTAGTAATAAGATAATTATAGAACCCTGCATCATTTGAGAATTTTTGCACCATGTTGAAGAAGTGGCAAGAATGAGTATCTTTGTCTTTTTTATCTTATAGGAAAAGCATTCAACTTTTCACCTTTCAGTATGATTTATTTGTGGGTGTTTCATACACAGCACTTACTATGTTGGATAAATTCCTTCTATACCTTATTTGTTGATAATTTTTTAAATCATAAAATGATTAAATTTTGTAAAAAAAAATTTTTTTGGAAGTTTTTGCCATAGAGTGTGTGCGCTTGTTGGAGAGACAGAAACAGTGAGAGGTAAAGTGAGAAATCACCCCCCACGGGGGGATGGTCATGCAGCAATCCTTTCTCTTCCATTCTCCTCCTGGGATCTTGGGCACACATGTACACATGCCAGGCATGATTTTCAAGCCACTGAGTCAGGAGTCAAACCGTGGTTGGCCATATGGGTTCTAATGATGTAACCATTACGCTGTCTGCTGGCCCCTGTCAAATATTTTTTGTTAACAGTATGTCACACTTATTTATTTGTATATGTTGAGCCATTCTTTCATCACTGGGATAAATCCTACTTGATCATGATGTACAACCCTTTTAAGGTACTGTTGAATTTAGATTGCTAGTATTTGTTGAGGATTTTTGCATCAATATTCATAAATGATAATATCATGTAATTTTTTTTTCCTGGTAGTTTCCTTGTCTAGCTTTGTTACCAGGGTAATGCTGACTTCATAATAAATCTGAAAGTGTTCCATTTCACTGATCTTTTGGTGAATTTTAAAAGGATTGGTATTGATTCTTTTTTTTTATTATTATTTTTGAGAGTTTTTGCACACACACCCGGCGTGAGTTTTAAGCTACCAGGTCTAGGACTTGAACCACGATCGACTATGTGGGAGTTCAGCGACATAGCCATTATGCTAACTGCTGGTCCCAATATATATTTTTTCCTACAGTGAAAAATCACCCCTCCCCCCCAGCAGGATGGTCATACAGCAATCCCTTCTCCAGTTTCCTGCAGGGATTTTAGTCATGCACATGCTCAGTATTTTACAAGCCACTGGACTTGAGTTGTGTCGTAAACCCTGTGAGATCCAGCCACTTTAACCTCTGTGCCACCTGGCACCTCCCCTCCTTCTTAATTTACCAAGAATTGTTTTATTTTTCTCCTTCCCTTCCCCCTTTTCTCTTCTCTGTTCTCCTTTTCTTATTTCTCTTTCAGAATGAATGTTGACTTTTGTAAATTATATTTTACACATCAAATGAGATGACACAGTGACTTTCTGGCTTTGATTTATTGAAAGGATGAGTTGTGCTAACATGATTTTTTAATAGTTTACACCTTTGCATTCTTGCAACAAATCCTACATGGACCTAAATTCATCTTTAATTTCTTTCTGGATTATATTTCCTAATATTATATTGCTCATTTTTATAGCTATATTTGTAAGATTTATCTGTAGATTTTTCTGTGCTATTTTTTGACAGATTTTGTTTTCAGAGTCAGATAGTTTCAGAAAACAAATTTGACAGCTTTCTATGATTTTTATCTGTAAGTATTTAAAGATCATTATCTTCCAATAATAAGCTCATTAAAATTCGCTACTAAAACATCTGGACCTGGCATTTTAGGGAACAGTTTTCTTGGCATCATTCCTCTTTGTTATTTTTTAAATTAGTTTTCTCAAATTTCTGTAGATTCTTGAATCAATTCTTATAATTTACATTTTCCTAGGAAAAAGCTCAAAATGTTTAAGATTGCATAAAACTCTAAAAGAATTCTTTTAAAATATTAAAATATCTTTAGCCATTCTTTCTTATTTCAAATGTTGTTTTCCCCCTTTGCTCTATGTTCTGATGAAATATTTGTGTATTCATTGATCTTTTCAATGTACTAACCTTGAATTTATTAGTTAAGTTCTTCTTTATTAAGTCTTCTAAGTCTTCTAACTCAATGAAAGATTCATTCCTTATTATCTACCTTCAGTATTTGTTACTGTCTCTTTAGCTTTTTTATTAAATGTTTAGTTATTTTTATGCTGCTATTTAATTTCAAAAGCATCTTAGAATTATACATTTTCCTCTGAGAATGACTGAGGATGCTTTACATATTTTTATATGTAGTAGTCTCATGTCATTAATTTTTAATGTCCTATATTTGCCAGCTTGATTTCTTCATTGATTCAGAAGTCATTATAGCCAAGTATAGTTTCTTATGTGATAAGCTGAAACTCTTATCATAATCCTTTTATTCTTTCTACAGATGTGTGGAAGGAAGAGTGGTGGGAGTTTGAGGAGTAGGAGTGATGAGAGGTTGTCACCACACCTTGCCCACACACACTTTCCCTTACCATCTACTTCCCTGTCAGCTCTAGTCCCCAATGGCAGCATAAAAGGGTTTTATATAAAAACAATTTTTGAGAGCTTTTTTTCGGAGGGTTTTTTTTTGTTTTATTTTGTTTTGTTTGTTTGTTTGTTTGTTTGTTTTTTGTTTTTTGGGGTTTTTTGTTTGTTTGTTTGTTTTTGCTATAGGGCGCATGCACTCACCAGAATGACAGAGAGAGACAGAAAAACAGAAAGCAAGAAATCACCCCTGGGGGAATGGCCACACCACAATCCCTTCTCTGCCATTATCCTCTCGGGATCTTGGGCATGCACGCACAGGCGCCCAGCGTGAGTTTAAGTCACCAGGTCTGGGACTTGAACTGCAGTCAACTACATGGGAGTCCAGTGACATAGCCATTATGCCAACTGCTGGTTCCCCCAAAACATTTCTTTAAAGCTCTTTACCACATTATGGTTGACATCCCAATTGCACACATAGCTCGAATTGTTGTATGGTTAGATTGTATGTGTGAAGTAAGTGCTCCTGGAGAAAGTCAATGAAAAATATATAAAATCTAAATCTTAAAAGAGAAAAATATGGTTAACTGATACAGTTAAAATTATTTTTCCAAATCATAGTATACACTAAAGGGACTGAGAAAGTCTATTGTCTATAATTACGGTAAAACTCTTTTGCAAAGGGAACCAGCAGTTAGCATAATGGCTATGTCGCTGGACTCCTACGTAGTCGACCATGGTTCACAGCACGGACCCGGTGGCTTAAAACTCACGCCGAGCGCGTGTGCGTGCGTGCCCAAGATCCCGAGAGAAGAATGGAGGAGAAGGGATTGCGGCGTGGCCATCCCCCCTGGGGGGTGATTTCTCGCTTTCTGTCTCTCTGTCTCTCTCTGTCTGTCTGGCGAGTGCATGCACCCTATAGCAAAAACCTCTCCAAAAAAAAAGAAAAACTCTTTTGCAAAGAGCTTGGTTTTATAACCCAGGTACTTCAGAAGTGATCTGTTTAACTTCCATTTGTTCATTTATCTTGGGAGCTTTTTTAGGAGGGACTAACCACATCGGCAGCAGCCCCGCAAGACACGTGGTGCTCTCACCCCCAGGGGAACTCTGGCAGTTTTTACTTCTACTTTGCAATTCATCTTCACTGATTTTTTTCTTAAGTCGTTCTGTGCCATTTCTCTAGTCACCACCAAGTTTGGGCAATTCGAAGATGCACTCCCTTTATTATCTCTGTATTTACAATTGCAGAGACATAGTTTTGCATAGCACTGAATAAGTTTATCAAAATGAACACAGACAAAAAGCTAGCAGGCTGCGATTGTTCCTAGAGCTTTTGGGTGTCGCACTGAAAAGAACATCAACAGAGCAATATAGTTTAGGACAAGGTCACCAGTTTTTCTTATTTTACTGGCCGGGACAGATTAACAATGAAAATAGGCGTCAAGGAACTATTCAATTCAGGAGTCTTCCATAAAACTGTAGGGAACAATTTTTTAAAGTTTCTTTCTCTCATTAGTAAGAGAGACAGAGAAAAAGAGAAAACATTCCAAGAGGGTCCCAATCCAGCCCCAGCCTTGAGCCTGAGCTAGATGACAGGCAAGCATGTGCCTGGTGTGCTCAGGGCTGTCTCTGAGCTTGACTCAAGAACCTTCCCATGTGGGCCAGCCGCATGGTGTTGTGTTTTATTGATGTGCCATCCTCCAACCCCCATACAGAAATTTTTTGTATATCAGTACAATTTTAGAACGCAACCTGAAAAAATTTAAGTCAAGGTCATCGTGCAGGGCTAAGCTGGGTTTGGGTATTAGATTTGCAATCTGCCTCCTGCTACGTGAATGATAGCCTGCAAATCATGTCATGCTAGTACTGCCACTCCTAATAACAACGAGGAGGCTATCTAACGTGCGTTGGAGGTCACTATATGCTGGGTGGAGTCGTTCCATTACAGTTTATACTGACTATCTGGCTTAATCCTCATACAAACCGTGTGAGGCAAGTACTATTATCATCTTGTGAAAGAATAAAAGTAAGAATGTAATTCTTCAAATATACACAATTAACATAGGATCTGAGGCAGGAGCTCAGTTATTCTGTCTCTCCATCCTGACCTTTTAGCTACATTCAGCTTCCTCTCTGACCTTCGGTTTCCTCCTCTATGAAGTAAGCACAGCAACTTGGTCAGGTTGGCAGGAGGAACAGGGACCATGTAAGACAGTGCGGTGACTGCTCTCTTGGTGTGGCTATTAACGGTGATTGTAACATTTGTCCCCTTCTTTAAAACAAAATTTGCCAGAGGGCACATACACTCCTTGAAGAAAGAGAAAGAAAGGGAGAAAGCAGCCCCCATGGTCATGGGCATGCCACAACCCCTTCTCCTCCATTTCTCCCTCCTTTCAGGATTTTGGGCACATATGTCCAGAGTGTTTTTCCAAGCCACTGGACCTAAGACTAGAACCACACAGTCAGGCGTGTGCGATCCAGCTGCCTTGACCACCATGCCAGCAGCTGACCCCGTTAATCAATTTCTAACAAGAAGGACTCACTTATCCTTTCTTCACACACGTATTTTTATGAACAAAGTTAAGCCCTACTAACTTAGAAAAAGCTGTCAACCTTTTTCTGGTGTCTGCAGGGTCAACCTGTGACTCAGGCACCCTATATGCGAGAGTTTGGAAGCCTGCCTAGAGGTAAACGCTACCAGTAATGTGTTCCATATAGAGGATAATTCCTGCCTTTTTAGCCGTGAGAAAACAGACATGAATCTGGGCCCACGGTCCTCCGTATAATCTGTGTCGAAGAGAAGCCTTCTCCTGCTAGTGGTTCTACCTGGCATCCTACCTGGGATTTTGCTCAGGCAATGTTATGGATTTATCTGACCCTAAAGCATCACATGACTTTTTTTTTTTTTTTTGAGAGGTTTTTGCCGTTGGGTGCATGCACTCGCCAGAAAGACAGAGAGAGAGACAGAGAGACAGAAAGTGAGAAATCACCCCCCGGGGGAATAGCCATGCCACGATCCCTTCTTCTCCATTCTCCTCTTGGGATCTTGGGCATGTACGCACATGTGCCTGGTGTGAATTTAAGCCACCGGGTCTGGGACTCGAACTGTGGTCGGCTACATGGGAGCTCAGTGACATAGCCATTAGGCTAATGGCTGGTCCCCACATGACTTTTTGAGAGCTACCGCTAGCCAGGAATCTCATTGCGAAATGACCATCCTCAAGGCAGCAGTCTGACATAGCAGCCTCCATTTCAGTGGCATTTCCATCTTTAGCACTGAGAGTAGCATAGCAAATCAACAGTGGCTACTTCACTGTGAGCTTACTGACTGGATGTGTAAATATTAAAGACATGCCTTTATGCTGTACACATACTTTCTGACCAGACATTGAGGATGCAACAGCTGAGACACGGAGGATGCAACAGCTGGCACCGAAGGCCTCTTGTGCAACCAGAGATGCTTGTCCAGAAAGCTCAGGTCTGGCTAGATAGCTTCTAACCCTCAGAGGAGCCTGCTGGTTGTTACCCAGTGTTCTGTCATCCCACAACATATGGGCTGGCAGGGGATGCACAAATTACATCTGGAGCCCCTTCTGTTCGCTGCCCTATAGCCACCGTGGCTCCGAACCATGCCATGTGAAAAAAACTTAGCTAGTATATTGCACAAATGTTTAAATCACTTAAAAAACTTCCTTTTCTAAAGCGGTGTTTCAGAAACACAGGGACCTGATTCTGCCTGCATCGGAAGCACCTGGGTTAAAAATGAAAATTCCTGGGCATGTTAGTCTATTTGTGAGTCTGTTGTTTGTCTCCCGTGTTTTCATATAAGCCCTGGACAGTAGAAACTGTTCTGTTGCTCTGGTACCCCTGCTCCTAGAATTGTTTGAGCCACTCAGTAAATATTTGAGTGAATTAATACTTGGACTCTGTCATGACCTATTGAATCAAAATGACTAAGAATGGGGCCAAGGAATCTGTATTTTCACTAAGTACTGAGGTGATCCTTATGAACCCTAAATTTTTGCTTTTGTTTGTTGTTTTCATTGTTTGCCACAGGGTGCGTTCACTTGCCAGAGAGAGATGCAGAGAGGAGTGAGAGAGGAGAGGGGAAGTGAAAAAACACACCCCATAGGGCATAGTCATGCCACAATCCCTTATCTTCCATTTCTTCCGTGGCTCCGAACCATGCCATGTGAAAAAAACTTAGCTAGTATATTGCACAAATGTTTAAATCACTTAAAAAACTTCCTTTTCTAAAGCGGTGTTTCAGAAACACAGGGACCTGATTCTGCCTGCATCGGAAGCACCTGGGTTAAAAATGAAAATTCCTGGGCATGTTAGTCTATTTGTGAGTCTGTTGTTTGTCTCCCGTGTTTTCATATAAGCCCTGGACAGTAGAAACTGTTCTGTTGCTCTGGTACCCCTGCTCCTAGAATTGTTTGAGCCACTCAGTAAATATTTGAGTGAATTAATACTTGGACTCTGTCATGACCTATTGAATCAAAATGACTAAGAATGGGGCCAAGGAATCTGTATTTTCACTAAGTACTGAGGTGATCCTTATGAACCCTAAATTTTTGCTTTTGTTTGTTGTTTTCATTGTTTGCCACAGGGTGCGTTCACTTGCCAGAGAGAGATGCAGAGAGGAGTGAGAGAGGAGAGGGGAAGTGAAAAAACACACCCCATAGGGCATAGTCATGCCACAATCCCTTATCTTCCATTTCTTCCTCCTTTTGGGGTTTTGAGCATGCACACAGGTCTGGCGTTTCTTTTCTTTTCCTCTACTTCTTTCTTTCTTTCTTTCTTTCTTTCTTTCTTTCTTTCTTTCTTTCTTTATTTATTTATTTTTGCTTTGCAGTTATTTATTTATTTATTTATATTTTTTAATATATTTTTGATTTCAAGAAAAGCAGTTTTGACTTTAATAAATCAAAGAAATGCTAATTAGAACTTTGCTTAAAACTTAAAGCCAGGAAATAGGTTAGGATTCTATTCAAATAATAGGTACATGAACCTATCATCAGCTCAAGACAGGACCAAAATCCTTAAAACTGGAAAACAAAGCCTAGAAGAAAATCAGCAATATTTTAGTCAAAAGTCATAAAATACTATTTTACCAGTTCAGTCTCATACTTATTCTATCTTCTGTTGTGGTTCAAGCTTCCTGATTAAATTCTGGGATATAATATTCAACTCTAGACTTGTCCCTATAATTAGGGTGGCCATTTTCTTAGTTTTTGAACTCTGATTTCTGTGTGCCTGTATTTAATTTTCCTGGTATAGCACTCCCAAAATTATGGAACGCTTCACAAATGTACGTGTCATCCTTGCACCAGGGCCATGCTAATCTTCTCTGTATCATTCCAATTTTAGTATATGTGCTGCCAAAGCGAGCACTAAATCTGTTTCATTTCTCGAGGTTGTACCTGTCTTTTGACCAGGTGTTTATATTTAGAAATGAAGATTTAGATTTATCATTTCTGGAAGCCATCATAAAACTCTCAAAAAACAGGACCAGCAGATGGTGTAGCGGTTACATTGCTGGACTCCCACATAGTCGACCCAAGTTCAAGTCCTGGACCCGGCGGCTTGAAACAACAGGCACATGTGTATAAAACCCAAAATCCTGAGAGGAGACTGAAGGACAAGGAATTGTGGCATGGCCATTGCCCCTGGCACATGATAAGATCTTCTTGGGTTGATTCTATTGGGGGTCCTTTGTATTTCTTGGGTCTGGATCTTTGAATGCCTCTCTAGGTTTGGAAAGTTTTCTTCCAGGATTTCATGGAATAGATTATCAATGCCCTTATGAGTCTCTTCATCTTCTGGGTTACCAATTACATGGATGTTTGGACATTTGATGGTATCTAATATTTCTCATATATTATTCTCATTTTTTTTGGCAATTTTTTCAGTCTTTGTGGTGGATTTTTTTAGGCCAGCAATTCTAACTTCTATGTCTGAGATTCGATTTTCTGTATGATCTTGTCTGCTTTTAATACTTTCAAGGAAGATTTTGACTTCCTGTATTATAGCCTTCATCTCTTACAGGTCTATTTGATTCGTTTTTATAGTGTGTATTTCCTCTTTTAGATCTTCCAAGAATTTTCTCACCTCCCAGAACTCATCAACTCCTTTCTCTTCTGCAGTTCATTGCCTCTCTTCTTTTCCATCTCTGCTAGCTTCGACATTATGAATGTTCTAAATTCTTTATCAGACGTTTCCATGATTTCCATTGAACTGTCTGTAGATGAAGAGGAGTTATTCTTTTCCCTTGAAGGAGAGGTATTTTCTTGCTTTCCCATATTTCTTGTGGCCCTGCGGTGATTTCTAGTCATCTGATGGGTGGTGTTTCTTCCTAATTCTTGAAGTTCAATCTGAGCATTAAGGAGCATACAGAAGGAGAAAATCTGGAACCTCTTTGTCATTCTATTTTTATCCCTTAGTGCAGCAGATTCAGTAGATATTCAGGAATATGTTAAGCCTGATAGTATTTGGATGTTTGGCTATGGTTCCTATAGATACGTCTAGAAATACAGTGAGTGGAGATTGAGGACCAAAGTGATGATACAAAAGAAAAAGAATAAGAAAATAGAGAGAAAAAAAGAGAGGACAAAAGAAGGGAAAAAAGATTTTTAAAATTATTTTTAAACAAAGCAAAAAATAAAAGACCACATGGCGTGCTTGCACACCACACAAAATGACTAGTTCTCAGCAGCAAGGAAAGAGTCTTCTTCTGAAGGACTGCGCCTTGCCTCTCCTAGAGGGGAGGAGGAGGCCTGGCATTTCTTAAGCTACCGTTCTGGGACTCAAACCAACACAATCAACCATATATGGGTTCCAGCTCCCTTAACCACCACACCACAGGCTGGTTCACATGCTAAATTTTAAATGCCAGGGCCCTAAAGTAATTGAGGCAATTCTAAGACAGGTCAAAAGATGAAAGGTTTTGTCCCCAGAGACTCCATACTTTCTGTCTGCTCAGACCTTAAGGTAAAATAAACATATTGATATCCTTGGGTTAAACTTTTTCTTCTAATCATATTCCTCCAACAAATGTTTATCTACCACCTGGTGGATGGCAGGCTGTTGGTTTCTAAGTGTACAAAGAAATAATATCTTGAAAGGCAGAGTGCCAAGAAAGCATAGAGCCACATCCACTGCCTTCTGCTCTGCCAGAAGTGAACACCTAGAGTGGATTATTTGACAAGCCTTCTCCCTCTTCCTGGCCAGGGCTCACTGATGCAGAAATGGAACACCGTTTCCTTCATTACTGTTTACTGGCAGGCCTGCTTGACACCTCTGAGCCATGAAACTCAGATATTTTCTTATAATGTATTTTAAATAGGGTGGTAAAATATGACACTCTGATAGAATGACCCAAGTGGAAGGAGGATTCCAGGTTCATGCCTGGAGACTTCCCTGAGCACCTATGACACACACGTGCCCATGATCTGGGACTGGCTGAGGCTGAGAAAGGTGTCAACACCCTGTTGGAAGTACTGTTTCTCTCTCTGTCTCTGTCTCTGTCTCTCTTCCCCCCTCCCTCAACCTTCTCTCTCTCTCACTTATGGAGGAAATAAACAAGTTCGTGTTTTTCTTTTTGCTAGGTAAGTTTTATTAATTAGAATGAAAGAATGCAGATATATACTATATTTTAACAATAAAGTCTTACCTGTGCTCTAAATACAGACAATTATAGCTCCATATTATTTAATTTGGTCAAGGAACACTGTTTCCAAAAAAAAAAATTAGGATTTCTTTTTTCCGTGGTAACTCTAGGTGATTTTGATCTATCATCTGAAAGCTAATAAAAATGTCTTTATAAGAATACAGAATACTGGACCAGCAGTTAGCGTAATGGCTATGTCGCTGGACTCCCATGTAGTCGACCGCGGTTCAAGTCCTGGACCCGGTGGCTTAAACTCACGCCGGGCGCGTGTGTGTGCGTGCCCAAGATCCCGAGAGGAGAATGGAGGAGAAGGGATTGCGGCCATCCCCCCTGGGGGGTGATTTCTCGCTTTCTATCTCTCTGTCTCTCTCTGTCTGGCGAGCACACACGCCCTATAGCAAAAACCTCTCCAAAAAAAAAAAAAAAAGAAAAGAAAAAAAGAATACAGAATACTGAGACCAGCAATTAGTGTAATGGCTATGTCACTGGACTCCCATGTAGTCGACCGCAGTTTGAGTCCCGGACCCAGTGGCTTAAACTCATGCTGAGTGCGTGTGCATGCATGCCTAAGATCCTGAGAGGAGAATGGAGGAGAAGGGATTGCGGCCATCCCCCCTGGGGGGTGATTTCTCGCTTTCTATCTCTCTGTCTCTGTCTGCCTGGCTGGCGAGCGCACGTGCCCTATAGCAAAAACCTTCCCCCCCCTCAAAAAAAAAGAATACAGAATACTGGCAAGCTGTAAGAAAAAACTGT
>NW_006159427.1:4397770-4411841 GCF_000334495.1 Tupaia belangeri chinensis
GGGTTGATTCTGTTTGGGGTCCTTTGTATTTCCTGGGACTGGATCTTCGAATGCCTCTCTAGGTTTGGAAAGTTTTCTTGCAGGATTTCATGGAATAGATTATCAATGTCCTTATGGGTCTCTTCACCTTCTGGAATGCCTATTATCCAGATGTTTGGACGTTTAATTGTATCTAGTACTTCTCGCATATTATTCTCAAATTTTTGGGCCATTTTCTCAGTCTTCATAGTGGATTTTTCTAGGCCAGCCATTTTCTCTTCTAAATCTGAGATTCTATTTTCTGTATGGTCTAGTCTGCTTTTAATACTTTCAAGGGTGATTTTGACTTCCTGTATTATAGACTTCATCTCTAACAGTTCCGTTTGAGTCTTTTGTAAAGTGTGTAATTCCTCTTTTAGATCTTGTAAGAATTTCCTCATCTCCTGGAACTCGTCAACTTCTTTCTCCTTTCTCTTTAGCAGTTCCTTGTCTCTCTTCTCTTCCATCTCTGTTAGCTTCGACATTATGAATGCTCTAAATTACTTATCAGACATTTCCATGATTTTCACTGAACTGCTTGTGGATGAAGAAGAGTTACTCTTTTCCCTTGGAGGAGAGGTATTTTCTTGTTTTCCCGTATTTCTTGTGATCCAGCAGTGATTTCTTGTCATCTGATGGAGGGTGTGTTTCTTTCAAATTCTTGAAATTCAGTCTGAATGTTCAGGAGCAAGCAGACAGAGTTGCTCTAGAATCTCTTTGCCGTTCTGTGTGATCGCTGGTGCAGCAGATTCAGTAGATATGCTAGCTCGTTTGCTGGAGGCTGAATTATCAGTAGAAAATCTTCATTTCTCCTGTGCCCTGAAATACTTAGTTTGCAGGAGCCATGTGGAACCTTGTTCTCTATAGTAATTTATTAGCTACAAAAATTTGTTAGTTCTTTAGGGAAATAAAGGCCACCTTCTATTGAAGACTTGGCACATTCTGTCACTTTTTTTGGTCAGTTGAATATTTTGTGAACTAACCATTGATTTAATCTAATAATCTAAATTTTACATTGTATTTCTCATAAGGAGAAAATTCACCAACTTGTCAAAACAGTTTTGGTCAGACCAAGTACTCAAGGTCAGAGACATGAACATGATATACTTCTGTAAGCATTTAATTCACTTTATAAAGTTTTATTTGCAATGAAAATGAAATATCTTCTTAGCTATCGTCTATTCAAAATACCTATTTTCTGCAGTTCTCAGCAATGTCCTTTTAATGTAAAATTTAATTATGAAGCTATTCTTTTTTTTTTTTTAAGAGAGATTTTTGTTATAGGGCGCATGCACTCACCAGAGAGACAGAAACACAGAAAGCAAGAAATCAAACCCCACCTCCCCCAGGGGGTATGGCCACACCGAAATCCCTTCTCTTCCATTCTCCTCTTGAGATTTTGGGCATGTATGTACATGTACCTGGCATGAGTTTTAAGCTGCTGGGTCTGGGACTCGAACCGTGGCTGACTACTTAGGAGTCCAGTGATGTAACCATTATGCCAATTGCTGGTCCCATGAGGCTATTCTTTAATTCATTCATTTTTAATCTGCCAGTTTAGAGGAAAATGTCTGGATTTCCAGGAAGTTTGCCAGTTATGTATGATACAGTTCAAAAAGTATAAACGCTTGTTTTAACCTAGAAAAGTCACTGCTTCTGAGTCGGTGCATCACAATATGGCATCTTTTATATAAGAAGACCTTTTCTAGGGACCAATTTCAAAGTACTATGGTCTGGGTGATAACTTTGTATAACAGATGTTCTGAGCAGCTTTTCAACATCAGAACCTATTTTCACCAGTTTCTAATGCTCCGGCATCATTTTTAAAAAATTGTCTGATCTGTAAAGATTTATAAAACCTTGACCACCTGACCTATGGATCTCCTCGCCATAGCCACAAATAAGCTTTTATTAAAAAAAAAATGTATGTTGGGGACCAGCGGATGGCATAATGGTTACTTTTCTGGACTCCCACATTCTTGACCATGGTTCGAGTCTCAGACCCGGGAGTTTAAACTCACACCGAGTATGTGTGCATGCATGCCCAAAGTCCCAAGAGGAAATGAAGGAGAAGGGATTAGGGTGAGGCCATTCATCCTGGCGGTGGTGTGTGTGTTTGTGTGTGTGTGGGGATTTCTCTCTCTTTCTCTGTCTCTGTCTCTCTGGCAAGCACACATGTCCTATAGCAAAAATCTGCCTCAAAAAAAAATATGTCAGGATCAGCAGGGTGTATGGTGGTTAAGGTGCTGGTCTCCCACATGGCCAACCATAGTTCAAGTCTCAGGCCCGGTGGCTTGCTTTCTTGCTTTCTCTCTCTCTCTGATGAGCACATATACCCTATAACAAATTATAAGAAATAACAAATAGGGGCCAGCAGGTAACATGGTGGTTAGAGCAGTGGACTTCTACATGGCCGACCATGGTTCAAGTCCCAGACCTGGCTTGCTTTCTCACTTTTACTCTCTGTGTCTCTTTCTGATGACTGTAGCAAGTTAAAGTAATAATAATAATAATAAATAAAATAAATAATTATATAACAAATAAAATTAAATAATCCTTTAAAAAAGAAAAAAGATATATGTTATCATAAAAGTCTCAACACTTGCAGATAGATTTCCTAGACATTTGGGCCCTTCAATCATGCTCCAGAAGCTTGGTATTTTATTTCTAATTTCCAACCCAGCCTTTCACCAGCACTTTGGCCTTAGGAAGTCATATCACCTCTTGGCCTGTTTCCCATTGGAAAAAATGTGGAGGTCAGACTAGAATCAGGTTTTGAGCTCCTTCTCGTTCTAATGTACCCTAATCTGTGACTTCTCGGTGACACCTTACTGCCTCACATTTAGCAAGATGTCTTGATGTGACTAGATGACCAAATAGTGACTGTCAATAGTGTCATCCAACTTAGGGACCCAGAGCCTGCCATCCTCCAGATGGTAGACATACATTTGTTGGAGGAATGTGACTAGAAGAAAAATATTCAGCCCAAAGATGCCATTATGTTTCCTCTACCTTAAGGTCTGAGCGGACAGAAAGTCTACCCCAAGTTCTCCAAGACAGCAGTGTTTCAGTAGGCAAAATGCAAGATTTACAAAACAATTTCAATATCCATCTTTACCTATGATATACTACAGCACTCTTAATGTTCTTAAAACTTATGTAAAGATAAATATAATACTTGAATCTTCTCTGAAACTTGAACACTTTGTGTCTGTTAAGGCTGGAGCAAGATGTTACAGCAGGACTGACGTAGGAGAGGTTGAAGGTCACTGCTTTGAGGGATGCCCCCTCGTAAAACTCTGAAGCATGAAGAGAAAAGTGGAGAATGAGGTGCTCTCTAGGCTCCTTTTTCTAAACCCTGCCACGTTCCCTTCAATCCCTGCAGTCTCACAGAAGTTCCCCAAAGATGAGCAGCTCTGACTCTCAGCCTGTACCTGTGGCACCAAACATCTCTGTATTGCCCTTTGTTCCCTTTCAGCTTCAGCTCGACAAAGTCCTAACGGGTACCTTGTCCTTTCCCATTACCCAGCTGACTGCATTTGAGCTGCCCCACTGTGGAAAGCGGTTTCACCCCCATCAGTGGTTCTCTGTGCTTTGAGATTCAACATCTGCATTACTTTCCAACTAGTTTGGCATGCTTCCATTGTTATCTACATAAAAATTGTAGAAAATTTAGCTCATCTACACACTATCTAATGCCCCCCCCCTTCTTTAACATAAAGAAGTGTTAGGACCAGCAGATACGTAGCAGTTATGTCACTGGACTCCCCTTGGCAACCACGGTTTGAGTCCCGGACCCAGTGGCTTGAAACTCATGCTAGCTGTGTGTGCATGCCCAAGATCCCAGAAGGAGACTGGAAAAGGGATTGTGATGTGGCCATCCCTTCTGAGGAATGATTTCTCACTTTTCCTCTCACTGTCTCTCTCTCTCTCTCTCTCTCTCTCTCTCTCTCTCTCTCTCTGCAGCAGGAGCACATGCATTAAAGCAAAAACCTAAAAAAAAAAAAAGAAATGTTAGAGAAGAAATTCATAGTAAAATAATATGTTTCTGTATGTAAAAGCTTAGGCAAGGCAACACTGGAAGATGTAATGAAGTAGGCTAATGGTCTGTAGATTTTCAGGGACAGCCACCAGTGTGCCATTGAGCTAGTGACAAATACCCAAACCCACTCACTGCTTGCTAAGTACCAGTTGCATCCCCCAACCATTTATTATGACAGCCACCCCTCTCATAAGTGATTTCTTCAAATTGTCTTTTCAAAACCTAGCTCTATGACCCTGATGTGGTAAGTTTAACCATTTTAGTAACCTCAAGAGAGCTTTTTTCAGTTTAAAGAATATTTCACCATCTCCGGTACCATGTGACTACTTCGTCTGCTCTGTTTCCCCCTCCAAAGTCCTGAAATAGGAATGTCACACTACATAAAAACAATCTCAGCAATGAAAGCTAACATTTGCTGAATGCTTACCATATGTCAAGCACTTGCAAAATCATTTTGCATTTATTAATTTATTTTGTATGTATACCTCTATAAGTAATAATATTTTCCAAGGATAATTCACAGGGTATGAAGTAACTTGACTAAGACCGGTCATCTCGCAACTTCTAGCTTCATGTAGTAATCAAATCCTCTGATTATTCTAACAGTAAGCAAAGTACTATCTGACCTTTCATTTTAGGAGAGAATCATTTGAGGGATATAAAAGGTCATTTTCCTTACCACAACTCTTTGAAACCCAGCTCATGAGTTCTTAGCCTGCTTCATGCTTTTAGCACTTGGAATTATGTAGCTTTTTGACTTGATATTTTCATTCGACTGTTTCAGAATGGATTTTTTGTCTTCTTGGCATTTCACCTATATATAAAATTGCAAGGCCATTCATTAGATTTGGAATAAAAATGCTTTTCTGCATTCTCCTTTTATAGCCAAATGTCTCTTTCCAAATCAGACTTGTTTGAACTGAATTAAGAGGATGACTCCGTAGACAGGCTCTCTGCAGAGTAGGGCATCATGGCTGTTCTACAGAGAACAATACAGAAGGGTCAGGAGCCTCCCAAATGTGCCAAAATTATAGTCACATGTAATTCAGGGAGGCAAATGTGTTTCTTCCTGGAAAAAACTCAGGAGTTGTTTTAAATTACCATTATTATCAACAGTTAAGGTTAGACTTTTACCTTCTTGCGGTCACTTACACTGTAAAGACAAAGAAATAAATTATTTTAAACAAACCTCTTACATATTTACCTTTCCTTTTAGAGGGAAAATGATCCCATCTGATCTCGAAAGAAGAATCCTTGAAGTCAAACAAAAAGTAAGTTTTTGTAGGGTGATATATCCTGCCCATAAATAAGCCAAGGATACAAATCACCATTTCCACCCAGTGGAGAATATAGTTTGCCTTTATTTTCAAAAGAAGACCCGGGGGGCCAGCAGGTGACATGTTGGTTAAGATTCTAGACGCCCACATTGCTGTCTGCAGTTGGAGTCCCAGACCTGGTGGCTTGAAAATCATGCCAGGGGTGTACCCAAGAGGAGAATGGACGAGCTGGGATTGTGGTGTGGCCATCCCCCCAGAAAGTGATTTCTCACTTCTTCTTTTTCTGTCTCTCTCTTGCTCTCCAGCAAGTACATGCACCCTCTAGCAAAAACCTTAACAAAGCAAACAAACAACAATAACAACAAAATCCTTTATCTCCAGCTTTCATGAGAATCTATAATTCTGCATTTGGTCATTATTTGGGAATTATTGTTGTAGGTTGTTTAAAAGGGGCCAATGTTTCCTGCCTGGATGCGTGCTGTTATGATTAGCTCTCCAGAGGTCATATTTTACAGGAAACAAATAAGATTTTTGCTACTAAGTTGTGTGTGCTTGTTAGAGCGAGACTGAGATAGGAAGAGTGAGAATTCTCTCCCCCAGGAGGCAAAGCCACACTATGATCCCTTCTCCATTCTCCTCTCAGGATTTTGGCCACATACGAACACGAACCTGGTGTGATTTTTCAAGCCGCTGGGTCTGGGACTCAGACCGCTGTTGGCTGTATGAGAATCCATTGCTTAACCATCATGCCACCTGCTGGCCCCTACAACTCTTCTTTAAAGAATCAGGTTCTGAAGACCTGTCAAAGAGTCTCACAAAGCTCTAGAAAGCCATTTGCATGCTTGGATGATTCATAAGTCGAAAAGTTGGCTTTTTAAATCATCTGTTTAACTTTTAGTAGGTAAAGGCTATAATTCCCAGTTTAACAATATTCACATGCATTTTATTATTACGAGCTTAGGAATCATTATTTTTATGAGCTTTTTCCCCCTGTGAAGTGGCAGCAGGTCTCCCTCCTCCTTGTAGTATAACTCCTTCTAGCAGGAAAAACTGCAAGATTAAACCTTTGCTGCCACCTAAAGACTGATCTGTGACATCCTGTTTTGTGAACCTACAGGAGAGAATCTTTAAGGAAAGAGTAACTATGTTGATCGTATTCGTGGCATTCTTCTGCCTTCTTCCAACGGCGGTTTATTATGTTCATCAATTTTCATTTAGCCATGACTGGATAGAGGAGAGGACCACTTAGATGGGAAAAGCCATGGCTCATTCGTGAGCCCCCATGCAAATCCTCCCTCTAAGACTCCAACTGAACTATCTGAGCATTTCCTAAATAGGAAGAATTTCAGAGTTCTTCCTTTTTGCTCTGCCTGCTCACACTAGGGGATTTAGTGAGTTAAGAAGCCTTGTTGTGAAGAAGGAAGACTAGAAAATGAACAAGAGAGGTAAAAACAAAGAGGCCAGAAAATGCACCTAGAATCTATAAATGGCTTACGGATATGACCGACAGCCTCGAGGCTCAGGACTGCCTCTTCTGAGAACTAAGGTGTCTATTTCTCTAAGGCAATTGTCAGGTCAACTGCATGGCCTGGACATGTCGGATTCTGGAGTGTTAGAATGGATTTATACTCCCCTGTTGATGGTTCTAAAAATGAAAATGTGAATTGTCAGGGGAGAATTTCCATTTTTTTCTAATTAGCTTTTAAAAAGAATCCTTGAAGCCCTTTTTACATTATGTGGGTCTTTCTCATTTATGTAGGGCTTTGTTCCCTTCCTGGTGAGTGCCACGGCTGGAACCACCGTGTATGGAGCATTCGATCCACTCTTAGCTGTGGCCGACATTTGCAAAAAGTACAAGATCTGGATGCATGTGGATGTAAGTATCTCTTCAACACTGGCTATAAAGATATCTTGCTCCTTTTTCATCAGGGGCTTGTGAAATGAAATTTGTTTTCTTTTACTTCAACAGCTTATTTTCAGAATGGTGATATACTTTTTAAAGTTGCAGAGACAAATTAGGATACAGCTCACACAGCACAGGAGGGCTCCTCAAAATGTTTATGAGCATGTGCATCATGAGAAAACTGGGGCTGGATTGCAAATATTTTTTGCACCAAAATAAACCCATACTTAAATTAAATTTTCCACAAACCTTTTGAAGTTTCCTCAGACAACATTTGCTTGAAGCAGCCTGAGGCTGATTATACCTTAATGTTCCCAGCATGGTAATATTCTTATTTATATGACCAGTGCCCTAGCTGAGTACTTAGTTCTTTTTTAAAAAAAAAATTTATTTATTATTATTATTAAATTTTCTCTAGGACACATATACTCACCAGAGAGAGACAGTTGAGAGACAGAGAGAGAGAGAGAGAGAGAGAAAGTGAGAAAACAAGCCACCAGGTCCAGGACTCTAACCTCAGTCAGCCATGTGGGAGTCCAGCACCTTAACCACCATGCCTCCTGATGGCCCTGAGTACTCAATTCACTGAGCGATGATGTCCATGGAGGAATATAGCCTAAAAGGGTATAAGGAGTCACATTTACATAGGAAACCCAGAGGATAAAAACTCAAGTTCAAGTTAGGTATTTGTATATTTGGAGAAAAAAGCAAGTGTTCACAACTTATCAGGAAATATGGACTACTAAATTTCCAATTTCTTAGCATGCCCTACTAAGAAGATAACTTATGCTTGTGATATATATATATATATATATGTATTTTTTTTTTGAGAGGTTTTTGCTATAGGGCATATGCGCTTGCCAGAAAGACAGAAAGCGATAAATCACCCCCCAGGGGGATGGCCATGCCACAATCCCTTCTCCTCCATTTTCTTGAAATCTCGGGCATGCATGCACATGCACCCAGCATGAGTTTAAACTACTGGGTCAGGACTCAAACCACAGTCAACTACATGGGAGTCCAGTGACATAGCCATTATGCCAACTGCTGATTCCTGCTTATGATATTTTGACTCCAGGTCTAGTCATGGTAAAAATAATGGAGATGTACTCACCAGAACATTTTTTAAAGTTTATCTATTTCTTCCGAGAGAAAGAGAGAGACAACCATCCCAAGAGTGTCTTCACACCATTACCTAACCCCCACCTCAACCAGCCAGGGCCACTGGCATATGCACGAGTATACACCTGGTGTGTGCAGGGAGACTTTGGGACATGAACCCGGGACCTCCCCATATGGTTTCAGCATCATGGAGTGTTGTTTGACTGCCAAAACTTTTCGTTTTGTTTTGTTTTCATTTTTGCTGTAGAGTACTTGTGTTCACCAGAGAGGGACAGAAGAAGATAGAGAAAAGGAAAGTGAGAAATTGCCTCCCAGGGGAAATGGCCACACTTCAATTCCTTCTCCTACAGTGTCTTCCTATGATTTGGGGTACACACACACATATACACTCAGCATATATTTCGACCCACCAGGTCCAGAACTGGAATTGTGGAGTCAGCCATGTGAGATCCAGTGCCTTAACTACCATTCCTGTTTGGCCCCCTGACAAAATGTTTTTAAATTAAATACTATCAACTTTTAGAACTTGGCCCCCACCAGCATATTATTAAATTGTGCTCACTAGAGACAGATAAGAGAGAGAGAGAGAGAAAGTGAGAAAACAAGCTGTAAGGTCCAGGACTCAGATCTCAGTCGTCCATGTAGGGGAGTTCAGCACCTTAACCACTACACCACCTGCTGGTCCTGAGTACTTACTTTTCAGTTCACTGAGCTATAATGTCCATGGAGGAATACAGCCTACACACATGTAGATCTTCCTTCCTTGGGAAGGAGTTAAGAAGATAAATCAGGTAGATAAATTAGGAAGATAAAATTTCATTATCTTAAATGTTAAATATAGTTTAAACTCATTTATTAAATTATATTTAAATGAAAAAACGTTATCTTTTAGGAACATGAATTGAAGGAATTTAAGTTTACATCAGTATTACTCAGAGTATGGTTCAAAAATTAGCTACCATTGAAACTCTCTGTGAATGATCCATGATGAAATGAAGAGTTTGTGACAAACCATCACTAATCACGAACCATGACAAACTAAGCACAATGTTTGATTCAACTGATTTATTGTTATTATTATTATTAATTATCATTGCTAGACTTTCTCTGAAGAAAACCAAGAGTTGATGTACATTTAGGTGCAAGATCCTTGTATTGTTGTAAACCAGCACCATGAGTAGCACTGGCTTAGATCATTTTGGCTTTATTGTAAATACTCAAACCAAATTAATTTCCCATTCTTTAGGAGCAGAACACTTTTGCAGGCTAAGCCGGGTAAAGTTCTGTTATTCCAGAGATAGTCGGCATAGCAATTACCAACCTTTTCCTTCCCTGATTTATACTGTAAATTTTTTTCAGTTTTATTTTTTTAGGTTTTTGCTATAGGGTGCATGTATTCACTGGAGAGAGATAGGGAGAGAGAAGGAAAGTGAGAAATTCCTCCCCCACCCCTCCAGAGGGATGTCTGTGCCACAATCTCTTCTCTGCCATTCTCCTCATTTGAGTACATACGGACATACACCCAATGAGATTTTTCAAGCGGCCAGGTCTGAGACTCAAACCCTGTTGGTCATGTGGGAGTTAGTCCCTTAACCACCATGCCACCTGCTGCTCCAGACATTCTATTTTTAAAGGAGATTATTAACACCAATTCAAATCTTAAACTTGAAACAAATTTTTATGAACATGTTCTAATTGCTCAGCTAATTGACTAGTATGAATTGTTCTTGATTGGGGCTTGGGAGGTTTTGTTTGTTTTCTTTCTTTCTTTTCTTATCCTTTTTGTTTTGTTTGGTTGTAGTTTGTTTTTGACATGGAAACTATCTTTTTTTAAAAAAAATATTTTATTTAATTTTATTTATTTGTTCATTTATTTTAATTCAACCAGAGAGGGAGAGAGAGAAAGAGAGAGAGAGAGAAAGTGAGAAAGAAAGCCACTAGGTCTAGGACTTGACCTGCAGTTGGCCATTGGGAGTACAGTGCCCTTAACCACCATGCCACGTGCCAGCCCCAGTAACTATCTGATCCAACATTACACAGCCATAAAATAGGATTATAAAGCTGCTTCCTTCTTTTGGAATCATCCAAGTTTGTTAAAACAGTTGTCTTAAAACTTAGAAGCTGTTTAGTGGGTCTTCAGCTCATGTTCTCTATCATAAACTGTGGAGACCGTAGACTATCTCATTCTGATAACCTGAGCTACAGTATTACAGACTAACAGTGGTGGTGACACGCTGGACAGGGAGGGTCTTTCTCCATCTCATGCTGCCTGAGAAAATGTGCCCCCAGTTTGGCTCCTCACACCCATTTAAATGTGGCATAGAATCTGAGACCTTAGAATGGCCCTCCAGTTTAAATGGTAAAGGTCTAAGGGCAAAAGAACAAGGTGGCTAACCCCTAAGTTGCCTGGAGTCAAAATAATTGTCACCCTATGAAAATTTCACTGTCCTTACTCTGAAAGACACCAAACTATAGAAAGCCGGGCAATGAAAAACTGCTTCTCTCTTGTATGATCTTCTCTTACAGGCAGCTTGGGGTGGGGGATTACTGATGTCCCGGAAACACAAGTGGAAACTGAGCGGCGTGGAGAGGTACATGCATTTTTCTTGCTAATAATCCTAAAGTGTTAAAAGCTAAATATGAAAAGTGTATTACACATAACTTCTGAGTATTCTTAGAAATACAGATGAGCCCCTTTTGTTCAGTGCCTTGCCTTGTGTGGTTTTACACTTGTGACTATTCTGTGTAAACAACACGAAAAGCAATCCCTATCTAGTGACCCAGGTAAAATGTCTCTCAGACACAAGATTCTTATCTGGGGCCCATTCCTGGGATCTTCGAATCACCACCAAAACTGTTAGAAATCTGCAGGAAATCCACATTTTTCTAGGGAGAACATGTAAAGTTTTCATGTTCCACAAAGGACTATTGCTTTAAAGGAACAAATAAAATAATTTTGCAAAGCAAATAAACACCTAGAAATTTGTGAATGTTGACGATCTGGGCCCGGAGTTTAATGTGACCACTTCATTTAAAGTGAGATACTCAAGCTAACTCACATCATAGTTTTGACCCCATAATAACCTCTTTCAGACACAGCTCTGATTGATGCTACAAAGCACCCTTATTCAAAGTCTAAGCAATAAACCATTGAGAAAAGCTGCAAAACACAAAGAAGGTAATATTTGACTAGCATAAAGCTTTGTTAGGGTCAAAGAAAAAAAAAAGAATATAGAATGCAAAAGATAGCCTTGGGCTTTGGCTCTGGGCCACGTGTCAAAGAAGCCCAGTTCTCTCATCACAAAGTGGCAGGTCAACTACGGTTGTGAGCTCTGACACTCCAGACAGCTGAGAAAGCCTGAATTCAGCAGACCGCCAAATACCTACCATGCCCTGCCAAGTAGCCAGATGCTGCCCAGGAAAACCTTCGCACTGGCTCTGCCCCTAGACATCTTGGCACAATTTATGTTCCAGGGTGAGGAAAGAGGCTGATAGAGCTCAAGAGCATTGTTCACTGACTGAGCAGGACATGCAGGCCAGGTGAAAGTGCAGGGTGTCCTGTGGCACTCAGACTGACACGTAGAGAACCCAGGAGTGCAGAAAGAGGGGGTGGGATGATGAGGGCAGAGGCATGAGTACCCTACTGACATAGTGGAAGGAAGACTGGGGAAGAGTTGAAGTAGACCACCTGAGGCCCACGTCTGCTGGTTGGAGCTAAGATCTGGCCAAAGGTACACACAGCTGGGTCAAGGCACCTGGAATTGCCCAGGCTTGCATTGCTGGTTCCCGTTTGGGTAAAGAAGGATGTGGGTAAGTCATCTGCCTCCCAGAGTCAGCTAGTTCTAGGCCTCTGTTCCAGGTCCTTGGGGAGTTCTCCAGGCCTAATCTCTTCTCATCATGAAGATCTCTATGAAACCAAAAGTGTAAGGAAGGGATAATGAACTAAATGGCAGAGATGATAAAAAAACAAACATCAAAAGAGAATAACTTGAAAAGTGCCTGTGTAGATGATTAGAACAAGCATTAAATTCATGTGCTTTCAAAGGAGATGACCTATACACAGGACCTTCTCTCTGAGTTTCTTTTGATGGGCACAAAAAGCAAGTATCTATTGTTCCAACATAATGCCACTTACAACTGAAGTGCTGAAAATCGTGGATCAACCTCTAGTTGAAAGCTCACTAAATTACCTACCCTGAGCTTCCAAAAAATAAACACCCACACACTTTTGAACTAAAAATTGTTATTTGAGAGCAAAGTTTAGCATGTTCATGGAACATAAAGTCCTCTCTTATTGCCACAATTCTTGAAACTGCATTATAATTAAATCTACTGAATAGACTAGCCAAATATGAAGTCTAAAAATGAAGAGACTGACAATGTTCTGTTTTGAGCAGAATACCCCAGCCACACATTTACCCAAGAGTGTCCAGATTGCTGACTTATTAGCAAAAGGCTCACTTTCTTTGGTGAATAAGATTGTAGAACTATTGGAAACCACAGAGTTATGACATGTATGGACACAAGATCAGGAAAGAGATTTGCCTCACTTGAGGGAATTCTATTTTTCCACACATCGCAAACTGAATTTCAGGATTCATTTATTCTGAAAGTTGAGGAAATCCATGGTCAGCTTTTATTCCCAAATCCAAAGGTCTCAGTGGTTAACAGAGGAATCCTGAATGCCATCCTCAACAACGAAACGACACATGCATTTTGTTGGATTCCTGCCTAGCATATCTTTTTGAGAACCAATTAAAAACTCAGAAAACAATTCTATTCCTTGCTAGTACTGTTAACATTTCCAGAAAGGGCACAGCTGAGAGGGTATACCAAGAGCCCTCATACTCCAAAGGATGTCTCTTCACATTACAAACTGTCTGTAGCCCCTCCTCCTTGCAGGCTGCCATGCACTTGTCCTTGTCCTTTGTTGAGTTCCATTGTCAAGGCTGTAAGGCCCAGTTGAAGGTTCCAGTGCAGCTTCTGCTGCCTCCCCAGTGGCCTTCATTTCCCCCTGAGAGCCAGAGGTTTGGAAGTTCAACAGGCGATGAACCTCCTGTCATACGCAAGCCATAGCATGAAGACCATAGGGGAGTAAAGAGGAATATGATATGAAGCTTTTCTACAAGGAATTTAGAATCTGGTGAAGAAGACTGAAAATTAACAATGGATTAAAATTCAAGACAGAGGAAGTCAACCTTCAAGAAATGGCTGAGTACACTGATGGGAGAGCACAGAGGAAGGCAGGGCTCATTCTAAATAGCACTATTAAAGGGAGCCTTCACCAAGGAAAGCTAAGCATTGGAGCATGGCCTCATCAGATGAGAAATCATTCATCAGGCAGAGTGGAAATGGGGTGCTCAGGCTGAAGACCAGAGACACGGAAGTTTGAAGATATGTGGGATACTTGGAGGAAGTTCATAGTTTTGGTTGAAGAATGAGATGGATTCGTGGCAGGGGCCGAGGTACCAATAGAAGGTGCAAACGTCTGGTCCAGAAAGTCTCTGCTGAGGGCCTGCAGAGCCATGTCAGAATCACCCCAGGGTGCTGCCACTTACCATAGATCCCTGAGCTGGGGATCCCTGCAGTGCGAGCCACTATTATAGGGGAGAGCACTGGATTCCTCAAGTGGGCATAAAAAGGTGGAAAGCCTTTGGGCAGGACCACAGCAGGGTTTTGAACAAGGAGTGGTATGCTCTCTTCTGTGTT
>NW_006159427.1:4412209-4412755 GCF_000334495.1 Tupaia belangeri chinensis
ATGACCTTGGATCAGAGAGGAGATGGAAGCCAGAGACTGACGAGAACTTGTTATGTCATTACAAAGGTCCAGGAGCCTGACTGAGAGAAGCTGGAGTGGTCACAGTGGAGGGAAATGATTGGATAGACTCAGGAGGAAAGAGAGTTGCAGGAGTTAGACCTGTAGACGGCATAATGATTACATTACTGGATTCCCACATGGTCGTCCATGGTTTGAATCCCAGACTTGGCAGCTTCAAACTCACATGGGCACATGTGCGTGTGTGTACAAAATCCTGAGAGGAAACTGGAGGAGAAGGGATTGTAGTGTAGTCATGCCCCCTGGGAGGTGATCTCTCACTTTCTGTCTCTCTGTCCAGTGCATGTGCCCTGTAGCAAAAATCTCTCTAAAAAATAAAAAATAAAAGAGAGAGAGAGCGCTGCAGGAATGATATCAGGGACAGAGGAAAAGATGATAAAACAAAAGACTGAGGTTTGGGGCTGGCAGCTTGGGAGGAAAATGACTCCAGGGACACAGAATATGGAGAATAAATCTAGAAAGCAAGGC
>NW_006159427.1:4412786-4443363 GCF_000334495.1 Tupaia belangeri chinensis
GAAAGAGTTCATTTGGGGGTCTGCTGACTGAGGTGCAGATAGAGGGCATAGGCCTGTCTTAAAACCCTTGGGGATTCACTTCTTTCCAGCTTCCTGAAAACTAAGGTGGTCACATGACTAAATCTGACACCAACCATTTGAAATGAACCAGAGACTGCTCTTCATGGACTGCCAGCAGTTTTCAAATAAATGAAGGCCGTGTCGTCGCATCACCCTGTGCAGGTTTTAGGCACCTGTAGGAGACATCGTGTGCCTCCGAGAGAGGCAGGACAGAGAATTCCATGACAGGTCATGTGGGCCTTGATGCTCCTATTCTGAAAAGACTTCACAGAAATAAACACAATCACAGAAACGGAGGACAGATGTTTTCTTCTCGCGTAGGTGTCCTTGTTGACAAAGGCCTGAGTTCATCAGAATTAGACACAGAGCTATAGAACGTTACAGAGGGTGTGGAAGGGCGGTGTGTTTGTGCCCAGTGCCACCAAGCTCATAAATGGCAGAGGTGAAATCAGTAGCGAGAGCCACCTTTATTTAGTGCTCGCTGCATGGTAAGCACAGTATCAAGCCCTTTCCCCAAAATGTTTGTGCTTATCCTCCTTTTACAGATGAGGACATCCAGGTACAGAAAGGTTGAGTCACTTCCACAAGGTCACACAGCTAGAAAGTGGTGTGGTTTGGTTGCAAACCCACACTATCTGGGTCCTGACTTCCTACCGCTCTTACCACCTGCTTCAGAGCGTAGGTTTCTCAAAGCCAACATCACTCAAGAGGATATTTCCTTGGAAAGAACTTTCCAATGCTGCAGTCCCCTTATTATTCATGAGCTCATCCAGTCCTCTCTCCAGGCCTAATAATCTGACCATGAACTGCCATTGCCTCTGTTTGCCCAATTCTAGTCCCAAATGTAGCTGGCAGTCAGTGCCAGCCAAATTGAGACCAGAGGATGACTGGCCCGTCATTGGCTTAGATGCCATCCGCCAAACAGTAAGTGTTCTCTGATGGACTGGCTGACCTCGCCGTTCATCAAATGGATGAACAGGATCTTCCCCAGATCCCCCTTTCTTCCCATGACTCGGGCGCCTCCTCGAACTCCAGCTGCCCAGCAGTGGGAGCAGCATGAGTCCAGGTCTGTTGTCTGCACAGAGCAGGAGCAGCCGTCTGAGCTCATTGCAGACAGCTTTCTTGCTTTGTTCTGCTACTTTTCTTCCTCCTATGTGTTTGTTTATACCAAAGCCACATTTATCATCCCTACTTGCAAGAATCCTCAGTCTCTCAGATGACACATAGAGACTCCCTTTGCCTGAGGCACATGTGAAGTGAGACCGGATTCACAGTGGGGGCAGTGCCTTCTCCGGAAATTGAGGGAGTGGTGCAGTGAGAGTGAGGGGGAGAGGTTGAACCAAATTGAATGAAGCTGCAGAGATAATACGTGATCCAGACCTTAAAGAACAAGAAAGAATTAGCTAAGCCGAGTAAGATGATATTCCAAGAAGAACTAGCATTGTAAGGCCCACGAGTATAAGAATATAATGTTCTGAGAACAACAACAACAAAAAAATAATTTGGTGGGACAAGCCAGTGGCATGGTGTTTGAGGTGGCTGGATCTCATATAACTGGCTGCACAGTCTTAGTTCCAGACCTGGAGACTTGAGGGACACACCGGGTATGTGTGTGCCCAAGATCCTGAGGGGACAACAGAAGAGAGGGAACTGTGGTGTGGCCATCCCCTCTGGTGGGTGGGATGCTTTCTCACTTTCTCTCTCTCCTGTGTGAACCCACATGCCCTAATAGCCAGCTAGAAAAAAAAGAAAAATAATAATTATCATCTGGTAATAATATGAGAATGAGTGAAGGAAAGTGGGGGTGGACATCAGCCTCCACTTGTAGTCTAGAATTTGGGCTGGAGGCCAAAAGGAACTGTCAGCAATTTAGGAGAGAAGAGCAGAGAGCCATAGACAGAGCTAGTAGAATCAGGTGGAAGATGAAATGGAGACCAACCATTCAATTAAGCACTGTGGCTGTCTCCAGATTAAAATAATAATTGTTATTAAAAGAATCTCAACCAGGACTATGGTTTTGATTTCTCAAATAACATAAATCCCTGAGCTGTTGATCACCATTGCATGAGCCACTGTTCCAGGTGAGAGAGCATAGTGTTTCCAGGTGGTTAGACAAAGCCAACTGAAAGCCTCTACCAAAGGAGCCACAGCGATATTCACTGAGAGGCTAGAGGGGTCACTTGAGTAGAGAAGAGAAGGAGGATGACAACTAGGGGAGGTCACATTTGAGACATCTGGTCATCAAGGGCACGGGAAGAAAGAGGAATTGAATGAAGAAATGCTAACATTCAGCAGTGGATGAGCTTGCTCTTTCTCAGATTCAGGCCACTACTGTAATGTCAGAGACAGGGACGGTGCAGGCACCTGAGACAGCTTCTTCACCTGCCTCTGCCCTGGTCATTGGTAGCCAAAGACAAAACTCTAGACTGGATAATCCCAGTGGCTCTAAGGACCTGGAGCCCACCATGGAGGCAGAAAACATGCTTCCACTGGAAGAGCACATGGGAAGGCCTGTTCTCATCTACTCTCTCTGCAAACCAGGAAAAGAAGCACATCTAAGAATAGACTTTTGGGGTTTTGTGAGTTTAGTGTCATCTTGGAGTCTGAAAAACAATGCTGAGTAATGGAAGCTCAATTGCCCAGGCACAGGGCTTTTAGTAGTCTGAGCCTGCCATGGTGTACCACCCTCTTATACAATGTGTTCGTTTTAGGGCCAACTCTGTGACATGGAATCCACACAAGATGATGGGTGTCCCTTTGCAGTGCTCCGCTCTCCTGGTCAGAGAAGAGGTATGTCTTTCCTGACTGTCCCAGTCAGTCAGTGGAGTTTGACTCTCTATATAGTTGATTTTCTCTCAAAATGTCAAGGTCAGGGCCAGCAGGTGGCATGGTGGTGAAGGCACTGGACTACCACATGGCCGACCACTATTCAAGTCCCAGACCCAGTGGCTTGAAACTCACTCTGGGCACATGTGGGTGCCCAAAATCTCAAGAGGAGACTAGAGGAGAAGAATCATAGCATGGACATCCCCCTGGAGGGTGGTTGTTCATTTTCCTTATCTCTGTATCTGTCTGTCTCTTTCTTGATCCAGCGAGTCCACGTGCCCTATGGCAAAAACATAAAAAATTTTAAAAAGTCAAGGTCTTCCCAGTCAGACTGATCACATTCCTCAAATGTACACTTCAACCTGGAGAGTACAGAGGGGAAAAAAGAGTTAGAAGATCTCAACTTTTAGAACGTAAACGTTGGCCAAAATCCCATGTTTTCAGTATGATAGTCCTTTCCTCAACTGTACTGAGTATCCTCTAATCTGGAGACCCTGTCTGATACTCTCACAAGATGAAATTTCCATTACTGTTCTGGAAAATGAGAAGGGATCATTTTATCAAAAGAAGTAATATGCATGATATAGAATTAAGGTTAGTGTTAGACTTCAGATACATATATGGCTATCTATGTCATAATGCTCTTCTATTTGATAGTTAACACCATGTTTAGAAGGTAAGACATCTGTGTATACAACCAGCAAGAGAAGAATAAGCAATGACCACTCTCTTCAGGATACGTCTATTAGCACGGCCAAGGGTCATCCTCTGTAGATGCTCACTATTGATCAATGCCCCTACAATACCCTTCCAAGATGCATGGTTGGAATCACATCTCCTCAATACTTTTTATTATCATTTCTAATTTACATATAAGAGTTGTACATCTTTGTAGGGTATAATTAGGAAAAAAAAGTTTTTTGAGAGATTTTGCTGTACGGTACATGCACTCACCAGAGAGACAGAAAGTGAAAAATCACCCCCCACGGGGATGGCCATGCTGTAATCCCTTCTCCTCCATTCTTCTCTTGGGATTTTGGACATGCACACACACACACACACACACACACACACACACACACTCCTTAAAATATCTTCAACAGAATAAATATTAGAATAAGCTTCAACCCCTTGAGACCAACATAAGGAGCTTCAGTTTATCCTTATTAAATTTTACCTCACTAGAATTAATAAAGTAGTCTCATATTAAAAGAATTTTTAAAATATTTGTATTTATTTACTGTTAAAATATTTTGCTTTTTCTTGATTATGAAGTTAACTAGTAATTACTTTCAAAAATTTGTGCAGGATGGATCATATAAATAAATTTAGAATCACTGAAAATTTTATCACTTGGAAATCAGTATTATTCCTGCTTTTAATATTTTCTCTCAAAATTTTTCTGGGGATGTGTATTCACAGAAATATATATTTAGTATATATATTTAAAATAAAATTGCTATAATATATGTCACATTTATTCTTTTTCATACTTATTACCATACTATGAGCAGTATCTTCTTAAACATGACTTTTATTTTTTTATATTTCATTTTTTATTTTATATGTTTAATCACTATACATCACTGTGCTTGTAAGATGAATTTACCAGATATGAATACACTTCTCACCTGTCAGCCGAGGATACTAAACACATTATCATCAACAGATAACAATCCACTTCTGTGTCCCACAAATGTCCACCTCTCTGTTTTTCTACTTAATTTCCTTCCCTATACTCTCCCTCTTCTCCCACCCTCCTCCCATATTGTCTCCAGAATCTATAACCATTTTAAACACTTATATGTCCTCCAACCTCTCAGTTTCCAACATAGAGTGTGCCTAGTTGGTATATGTTAAATGGAGATATACAGTGTCTCTCTTTCATAACCTAGCTTGCTTTACTCAGCAGCAAATCTTCCATATTCATCCACTTTCTATCTAATGCCAGAGTCTCATTTTTTATGGCTGAGTAGTATTCCATGGGTTATATATGCCACACTTTTCTAATCAATTCATCTGTTCATTGAGTCCATTTCTTAGGAATTGTAAATAATGCTACAATAAACATAGATGTACATTCACATGCACTTTTCCAACTGAGCACTCTCCCATCCTTTGAGTAGAAACCTAGAAGTGAAATTGTTGGATCATATGGTAGTTTTATTTGTAGATCTTTGAGGAACCTCCATATTTAACTCCACAGTGGCTGGACCAATTTACATTCTCACCAGCAGTATAGGAGGGTTCCCCTTTCACCACATCCCTGCCAGCACTTATCATTTATTGTTTTGCTTTTTTTAAAGAATTATTTTATTTACTCTATTTGTTTATTTTAATTTGACCAGAATGAGAGAGAGAAAGAGAGAGAGAAAAAAAAACGAGAAAAGAAGCCACCAGGTCCGGGATTCAAATTGCACTTGGCCATGTGGGAGTCCAGTGCCCTTAACAACTATATCACCTGCCAGCCCCCATTTATTGTTTGGTATATCTTTGCCATTCTGACTGGGGTTAGGTGGTATCTCATTGTGATTTTGATCTCCAACTCCCTTATAATGAGGGATACTGAGCATTTTTTCATATGCTTTTGGCTATTAACATGTCTTCCTTAGAGAGTTGTTCATTCAGCTCCTTTTTTCACCTTTTAATTGGGTTAGTCATTTTCTTTTTCGGGTAAGCTGCTTGAGTTGCCTGTGTAATCTGATTATCAGTCCCTTATCTGAAGCGTAGTTTACAAAAATATTCTCCTATTCTGAGAATTGTTGATTCACACTAATTACTGTGTTTGTTTGTTTGCTTTTCTGTGCAGAAACTTCTTAATCTGGTGTAATTCCACTTGTCTATCTTTGGGATTATTGCCTGTGCTTTGGTGGTCTTATTTAAGAAGTCTTTGCCTACCCCAGTGTCTCCCAGAATTTCCCTAGTGTTTTCACCAGTAGTTTTATAGTTTGAGGTCTTAGCTTTAGATCTTTGTCCACTTTGAGTTGATTTTTGTGAATAGTGAGAGATAGGGGTTTGGATTCATCTTTCTGCTGGTGGATATCCAGTTTTACCAGCCTCCTTTGTTAAAGAGATTTTCCTTTTCCCAGTGCACTGACTTTGTCGAAAGTGAATTGACTGTATGTTTTGAGGTTTTTTACTGAAGTCTCTATTCTGTTCCTTTTGTTCACATATCTGTTTTTGCACCATGCTGTTTTGATTATCACAGCTTTGTAATATATTTTGGGGTCAGGGAATGAGATGTCGCCACTCCACTCTTTTTGAGCAGGATTGCTTTGGCAATAAGATGTCTTTCATGATTCCAGATAAATTCTATGATTGTCTTTTCTAGATCTGTAATGAATATTTCCTGTAATTTGATGGGTATTGCATTAAATATGTAGATTAATCTGGGTAGAATTGCCATTTTGATTATATTAGTTCTCCCAATGCAGGAACAAGGGATATCTTTTCACTTTTTTGTGTCACTTTCAATTTATTTTTAGAGATTTTCATAGCTTTCCTTGTACAGGTCTTTGAATTCCGTGGTTAGATTTATTCTAGTTATCATGCTTTTTGTGGCTATGGTAAATGAGGTTTCTTTCTTCAGTTTTGCCTCTACCTGCTTGTTGTTTGTATATAGAAATGCTATAGATTTTTATAAGTTAATTTTTGTATCCTTCCACTTTATTTATTTATTACTTCTAGTTTTTCATGGAAACCTTTGGGTCTTCTATATTTATGATTATGATATCTGTAAATAGAGATGATTTCAACTCTTCTTTGTATTTGAATGCCTTTTATTTCATTCTCTTTTTTGATTGCCTTGGCTAGGACTTCCGGCACTATACTGAAAAGGATCAGAGAATTTTGTCTTGTACCAGTTAAAAACTTTTCCCTGTTTAGTATAATGTAAGCTATAGGTTTTTTCATAGAGGGCTTTTATTATGCTGAGACATGATTCATTCTGGGCCGATTTTACTGAGAGTATCCCCATGAAGGGATGTTGTATTTTGTTGAATACTTTTTCTGCATCAATTGAAATGATTATATGGTTTTTATCTTTTTTTTCTGTTGATATGGTATATTACATTTATGGTTTTACATGTATGTTGAGCCACCCTTGCATCCTTGGAATAAAGCCTAGTTAGTCATGATGAATAATCTTTCTTATATGTTGTTGGATACAATTTGCTTGTATCTTGTTGGTCTGTAGTTCTTGTTTCTTGTTATATTCGTATCTCTTTTGGGAATGAGGGTGATGGGAGCTTCATAAAATAAATTTGGGAGGATTCCAGCCATTTAGACCTTCAGAAATAATTTGAGAAGAATGGGAGTTACCTCTTTGAAAGTTTTTTAGAATTCAGAAGTGAAGCCATCAGGACCTGGGTTTTTCTTTGTTGGAAGGACATTTATTACTGATTCTTTCTCATTGCTTGTTATGGGTCTATTCAGACTTTCTATGTCCTCCTGAGTCAATCTTGGTAGATTATTATATGTGTCCAGGAATTTGTCCATCTCATCCAGCTTTTCTTCTTTGTTGGTATATAGATGCTCATAGTATCCTAATGATGTTTGATATTTCTATTACGTCCATTTAATATTCCCTGCTTCATTGTGAATTTGATTTATCTGGTTCCTTTCTTTCTTCTTTTTAATTATCCTAGCTAATGATGTACCAGCTTTTGCTTTTATTTATTTTCAATTTCTGTTCAAATCATTATTATTTCTTTTCTCCTGAAATTTTTTAGATTTTTTTTATTGTTATTCTTCTAATTCTCCGAGAAATAATGTTAGGTTGTCCATTTGCCATCTTTTCATCTTTTTCCTATGTGCACTAATTGTTTTGAACTTCCCTTTTATGACTGCTTTTGCTGTGTCCTGTAGGTTTTGGAAACTCGGGCACTCATTATCATTTGTTTTCATGAATCTTTTTATTTCAGTTTTAGTATCTTTGGTGGTTATGATGTCATTCAGAAATAGATTATTTATTTGTTTATTTATTTTTTGAGAGGTTTTCACTATAGGGCGCATATGCTCGCCAGACAGACAGAGAGAGACAGAAAGCGAGAAATCACCCCCCAGGGGGGATGGTCACGCCGCAATCCCTTCTCCTCCATTCTCCTCGGGATCTTGGGCACGCACGCACACGCGCCCGGCGTGAGTTTTAAGCCACCGGGTCCGGGACACGAACCGCGGTCGACTACGTGGGAGTCCAGCGACATAGCCATTACGCTAACTGCTGGTTCCCAGAAATAGATTATTTATTTTTTATGTATTTATGTATTTTCGAGGTGTTTTTTTTTTTCCTGAAGTTGATATCAAGTTTAATTCCATCATGGTCAGAGAAGATGTTGGATAAAGTTTCTATGCCTTTGAATCTGTAGAGGAGTGTTTTGTGCCCTATCATGTGATCAGTCTTTGAGACGATACCATTTTGGGGTAAGAAAAATGTGTATTTTGTGGGTTTGGGGTGGAAAGTTCTATAGATGTCTGTCAAGTCCATCTGATTTAGGTCCTGAATCTCTTTGCTTATGTTTTGTCTCATTGATCTGTCTAAAGGAGATAATGGGGTATTGAGGTCTCCAACAATTAGTGCATTGCAGTCGATCTCTCATTTTAGATTTAGCAGTCTTTCTTTCACATATTTGGGAGTTCCTGCATTGGGTGCATAGATATTAATAAGAATTATAGCTTCTTAATAAATTAGCCCTTTCACTATTATATATAATGTCCTTTTTTTTTCTCTTCTTACAGTTTTTCCTTAACATCTATTTTGTCTGAAATCAGTATTGTGACTCCTGCTCTTTTTTTATTTCCATTTGCAAATAGAAATGGGATCTGTAGGAGATGCAGAACAGCTTATTCTTCCCTGGCAGGTAAACATTCTTCACAAGCACCTGATGATATTGGAGGCATTTTATTTTTCATTTAAAAAATATTTCTCACACAGTTCATGTGCTCTCACTATAGAGAGAGACATTGAGAGAGAAAGAAAAATCACTCTCCGGGGGTATGACCAAAGCACAATCCCTTCTGCTCCATTCTCCTCCTGTGATTTGGGCACCAGGCATACACTCAGGCCTGGTGTATGAAACATTACAGGTCTGAGATTCAAACCATGGTCAATCATGTGGGAATCCTCCTTAACCATCACATCATAACTGGCGCAAAAAATTTTTTTTTTTTTTTTTTGGTTTGTTTGTTTGTTTTATCCATTCAGCCAGTCTTTGACTCTTGATTGGAGAATTTAAACCACTAACATTCGGTCCTAGTAACCGCAATCATGTCTATTATGTCCTATAACGGAGGGGCCATCATGGCCATGAAAGGGAAGAGCTATGTGGCCATCGCTGCAGACAGGCGCTTCGGAATCCAGGTGCAGATGGTGACCACGGACTTTCAGAAGATCTTTCCCATGGGTGACCGACTGTGCGTTGGCCTGGCCGGGCTCGCCACCAACATCCAGACAGTTGCCTAGTCCCTCAAGTTTCAGCTGAACCTGTATGAATTGAAGGAGGGCCAGCAGATCAAGCCTTACACCCTCATGAGCATGGTGGCCAACCTCCTGTAAGAGAAACGGTTTGGCCTACTACACTGAGACAGTCATCGCTGGGTTGGACCCAAAGACCTTCAAGCCCTTCATTTGCTGTCTAGACCTCATCGGCTGCCCCATGGTGACTGACGACTTTGTGGTCAGTGGCACCTGCTCCGAACAAATGTATGGGATGTGTGAGTCCCTCTGGGAGCCCATCATGGACCCAGAATACCTGTTTGAAACCATCTCCCAGGCCATGCTGAATGCTGTAGACTGGGATGCAGTGTCCGGCATGGGAGTCATCGTCCATGTCATTGAGAAGGACAAGATCGCCACCAGGACACTGAAGGCCAGAATGTACTAGCCCTCTTCCCAGAGCCCACATTTTTCCTATTTGGTTTTTGTTTTTTAAAATAAAATAGCCTTTCTTTCAAAAAAAAAAATAAATAACCTACTAACATTCAATGTTATTATTGATATTTCCAGACCTGTTCCTACCATTAAGTTGGCCATTTTCTTGGTTGTTTTTTGTTCTCTAATTTCTGTCTTTTTGTCTGTCTTTAGTTTTCTTGGTATAGCACTTTCTCCAGAGCTTCTTGAAGAGTCGATCTGTAGTTGGCAATTCTTTCAGGTTTTGTTTATCTGAGAATTATTTTATCTTTTCTTCCCATATGAAGGACAGTCTTGGTAATCTTGATTGAAATACTTTTTCATTTAACACTTTGAATATATTTCCCCATTCTTTCTTTGTTTGCATTGTTTCCAATGAGAGGTCCAGTGTTAGCCCTAATGCAATAACCTTTGTAAGTGACTTGACATTTCTCTCTTGTCAATTTTAGTATCTTGTCTTTGCCTGTGGTTTTGGCTAGTATGACTATGATGTGCCATGGAGAATATTTTCTAGGGTTGATTATAGTTGGGGTCCTTTGTATTTCTTAGGTAAGGATGTTTGAATGTTTCTCTAGGCTTGGAAAGTTATCTTCCAGGATTTCACAGAATAGATTTAATGCCCTTATTAGTTTCTTCACCTTCTGGGATACCAGTTATTCAGATGTTTGGATGTTTAATGTATCTAATATTATCCTTTTTGTTGTTGTTGTTATTTTCTCTATCTTTTGGTGTTTTTTCTAAGCCAGAGGTTTTGTCTTCTACATCCAAGATTCAATCTTCTGCATAATCTAATCTGCTTTTAATACTTTCAAGGAAGGTTTTGATGTTCTGTATTCATTTCTAATAGCTCTGTTTGATTCTTTTTTTTTATAGCATCTATTTCTTCTTTCAAATAGTGGGAGGACTTCCTCATCCCCTACAGCTTGTTGTCTCTTTTCTTTTACATTTTCTGGAGTTAATTGTCTCCTTTCTCTTGCATCTTGTGATGTTTTGCCACTATGAATATTTTGAATTGTTTATCTGACATTTCCATGAGTCCCATTGTGCTGTCTGTGGATGGTAAGAAATTGTTATTTTCTACTGATGGAGAGATATTTTCTTGGTTTCTCATATTTCTTGTGCCTCTGCAGTGGTTTCTGGTCATCTGATGGATTATAACTTTCTTCCTAATTTCTAAGAGTTAATTTTGAGCATTTAAAGGCTTGTAGCCCCCTCTCCCTGATGCTCACCCTGTAACCTGCACATTTTTTGCTGGGACTGGATGTTCTAGGTTCCTCCCAGATATAAGAGAACAGATGCACCTGGAGCTGAGCTGCAGGGTTTCAAATGAAAAAGAAATCATGGGTTGCACGCAGCCTTGCGCTTCAGAAAACTTTAAAGTCTGTGACAAACGGGAGATAGTGGAGTTTCCAAAGCAGTCTCTGGCCTCAGTGCACACACTTGCTTCTGCTATATGTGAGCCGGGAAGAATGGTGGTGTGGAAAGTTGGAAGCAAGAGGGACTCACACCTGGAGCAGACAATTAGAATGCGCAGATTCCATAGCTGTCTCTGGCTTCGGTCTGCACACTAACTTCTTCCATACAGAAGCTGGAAAGAATGATGATTTAAACATGACTTTTAATGGTCTCATAATATTCTGTCACCTAATTTAATGAACCATACCCCTGTGGTTAAAATATTAAGCAATATTTTACATAGTATCATAATCGAGTCCTTAAACATATGTTTTTTGTCTTATTACTGATGATCCCTCAAAGTGGGATTGCTGGGTCAAAGAGTATTATTATTTTGTGATTCTTTTCATTGCCAACTGCAAATTTAAATAGTATGCCTCTGCATCTTAATCAAAGTAATTAGTAAAAATATTGACATAGATTGAAGACTGATACTTCCCTCCAAAATGAGATGAATACAATGAAAAATACTCTTTCAGACTGGTTTTGCACCATCTAAAAACCCAGCTCTGTGTATTATCATCTACCTCAGATCATGCAAACCTCAGCTATATTATTGGAAAGGAGAAAATAAATTTCTCTTATTTAGATTTCAGCCAGATGTTTGACAGTGGCTCTCATCAGATCCTTACAGGCCAAAAGAGAAATGCGAGCCAGATGAGAATAGTTAGGCAGATTTGGAACAGAGTAGATGACTACATCGGAAGAACCTGCTGATTGGCAATTTGATGTTACCCAGGATAGAGCAGCATACCCTGTACTGTTCAAAATGTTCATTGATGGTTGAGTACAACATAGAAGCTTATTAATGTTTCAGATGACAGGAAGCTGGGAGATAGAGCAATGATGGAATCCAAATACAAGATGGTTTTTATAGATTGTGATAGCAAGCTACATCCCAAAAAAGAGAATTGTTAATAGAAATATTTATAAGGCTCTTAGGTCCAAGTGTGAAGTGGTTATATTTTGATTATACAAAGCAGGCTTGTTTTACAAATGGCTAAATTGTTGGACTTGTGAAAAAAGTGTGGAACTTTTGAGTGTACTTTGCAGAGCCAACAATGGGTCAAAAAAAAAAAAAATACCATTCCAAAAATGAGGTGGAAGAGGTGGAGTTTCAGCATGAAGGTAGACAGTAGTTTCCCATTCTTCTCTGAATAAACCACAACTGTAGCATTTTGCTTAACTTGGTTTAAAAAAAAATTTTAAGAGGTTTTTACCATAGGGCATGTGCACTCACCAGAAAGACAGAGACAGAAAGTGAGAAATGCAGATAGCTACACTGCAGTCCCTTCTCCTTCATTCTCCTCTTGGGATATTGGGCAAACATGCACATGCGCCCGACATGAGATTAAGCCACTGGGTCTGGGACTCTAACCATGCTCGACTATGCAGGAGTCCAGCGACAAAGCCATTACACCAGCTGCTGGTCCCCCGGTATGAAATCTTATATGGGACCTCCATCAAGCTGGAGTTCAAACAGTGGGAAATAATTGGAAACCATATAAGAAGGATGGTTGAAAGAACTAAGGATGTGTAATCTAAGGCGAAAAAAGAAGAAGGAGGGGAAGGAGGAGAAGGAGGAGAAAAATGAGAAGAAAATGAAATGTAAAGGACTAAGAGGAGGTTAGCAGCCTTTGTGATTTAAAGAACTCTCAAGTGGAAGAGATTTTATATTTCTTGAGTCTTTGTGGGACTGGATTAGTAACACCAGGTTGTACAGTTTTGATGACAAAATCAGAACACACCATGATTTTAGGTCTGACATGGGGTCAATAAAAGGAAGCCTTTTGTAAAGATTCAGCTGTCCAATAGCAGGAATAAATTAATTACCGGAGGAGGTAATTAAATGAAGATTGGATAACCACTTATTAATAAGGATATAGAGACCACAAAGATGGTAGAGTCAGAGCAAAGGGAAAGATCCCATTTATTCCAGAAAATCTCCTGAAAAAGAGAAAGGTTTATCAAGACTGCAAAGTCACCCAAGCAAAGCAAGCACTTTTGGCAAGGAACAAGCAAAGAAAGAGGGCCCAGATTTAAGCAACTGGCATCATTTTAAATGATTCCTGGCAGTAATAGTGTGACACGGTATGTCTCAGAAGTGAAACCTCATTCCTTGGAAGTGCCAGATAATCACTGGCCTTTGTTGTATGCATCAAAAGTACTGATGGGGTGTTCAGTGGTGAAGAAGACCTGGTAAGACTGCGTCTAAGAAAATTTTCAGTGGTGTTTTTGTCAGTCACTCCTTAAAGCCTAAAAACTCTGTGAATAGTGGAACCTTATTTGATCTGGGGATTTCCAAGTCTGAAATCTTTCCAGGAACTCATCTTGAAATGGGCACAAGCCAAGGTTAAGAATAAGACCATTGCTCTGATAAACACAGTGATTGACGAGCCCCTAGGGAGGTTTGGGATCACTTGTTTAGAAGACCTCATTCATGAAATTGCCTTCCTGGGGAAATATTTCTAGGATATCTCATGTTTCTTGCACCCTTTCCACCTATTGGTGGCCCATCGCTCTGCCAAAAATAAAGTGGGCTTCCTCAAGGAGATGGATCACCTGGCCTTTGGGGTGAATACATCTATCAACTCAACCGCCAGCTCAACTAGACCCAGAATATCTGAAAGCACTGTGCCTTGAAAGCATGTGGTTTTGGTTTTTGAATTGTTATCAAGTATCTTCAGAGAAGATTATTGTCTGCTTCAACTTCAGAACCTGGAAAGGAAGAGTCACGAAAATACAGTAATTTATGTTCATGACAGGTACCCTCATCACAACCTAGTTGCAAAGAAAAATTCTGGCAATTTTCCATGTTGGCTACTGCATTCTCTGAAATCGGAAGATGCCATGGAAGGAGCTGTGCTTCACCGCGTCTATCCTGGGCTGTAATGTTGGTGAATGAACAACCGGATATAAACAAGGCTCCCCAAGACTCCCACAGGAGTGAACCAAATCTGCGGCATACTTGAAACTGGGGGTTTCTAGGGTCTTCTTTTGAAAAGACTTGAAATACAACTGGGAAGAAGCACAAAAACAAGTATTCAGTTGGCTCTGCCCTGGACTATGTCCAATGTTTTGATGGCTCTGAGAGCTCTCAGACGTGACAGGTTCTTCGTATCTGATAGCTTTTGGGTTCTAACCCACAACTGTTTTAGTCTTTTTCTCTATTTCAGCATTTGAGAGAGGACCCATTTGTTAGGAAAACATGTACATACTCAAAATTGTCCTTGGAATTTAATGGTGTTCATAGACTCCTCTCAGGGATCTCTGTACCTTATAAGAGGAAGTCTTGTTTTTACCAGGATTGGTTACCAGGCCCTGATCTTGCCAATCTCCTGGTTCCGTGCTTGGTAGAAGAACACACCTTACCAAGACACCTTTTCCCCTTCAATCATATTTGCTATTTTTCCTCAAAACACAGTGGCAAACTGTATTTCCTGCTGTATCATCTATAACTCTGGAGATGCCCAACATTTTCCCTCCTCGGGTAGAATTTCCAGGTTTCCCTGATGAGTAGCTCTCTCCTTAAAACCCAAATGGGGAAGGAGTAAATAATTTTTCTTGGTTTAGCATGGGTGAAATTGGCACATCAGACCCCAGGCAAGCAGCTTGGTTAAACCATTTCCCTTGTACAATCGACTCCAGAAGTACTCTTTTGTCCTATTGGCAGTGAGAAAGTAGGCTAGCAACAGGGTTTCTGGCAGTGTTTATCCTGGAGAAAGTGGGTCTGTTACTGACTGTTTTCATCAGTATCCATTCATAAATGCCTTTCCTCTGCTCCTTTCACTTGGTTGCCTCACCATCTCTGCCTCTTTGGTGAGAATGTGCCAGGCCAAAGTTAAACTTGAAAACATGTTTAACCATTGTGTTACCTGGTCTTTTCAGATCATCTACACTGCAACTTTGCCTCAGGGGCCCTCATACATAGCTATAAAATTCAGGGTAGTAATAAAACTATAAAATATGTCAAGTTATGAGATAATTAGGTTGGTTGGCTCCAGAATTAAATTGCCAGGAATAGACGTTACTCTTTCACCGTAAAGCATTATGAGATCAGATTATTCTTTTTTTAAGATTATTTATTTAACTTTATTTATTCATTTATTTTAATTTGACCAGAGAGAGAGACACACACACACACAGAGAGGGAAAGTGAGATCGCAAGCCACCAGGTCCAGGACTCAAACTGTGGTCCGTCATATGGGAGTATTCAGTGCCTTAACCACCATGTCACCTGCCAGTCTAAGATCACATTATTTTAAACTGATGTGTCAGTCATGGGAAAACAGTTATGGCTGTGGAAGCCTAGAGCTTACCTCCAAGATCTGTCCTATACAAAATGTGGGAGCAATGTGTCTACTCATGCCTGTAAAGTGAAGCTAAAAATCTCATCTGCCTCACATTGTCCTTAAAAGGATAATTTATAATTTTATATAAATGAAAGGGGTTATTAAAAAAAAGATATAGAAAGAATTTAACGAGCTCTAAACTCCTTTCTAAATTCATGAGTTTATGGTGCTCTGACAGTATTTCTTTTTCAGCGGTCCAAGGAATAAAAGTGCTCCATAAGATGGTAATAAATATTCTGTGATAAGAGATTTTCCATTATAAAAAGGTTAGAATATATTGGTTTAGAGTTAAAACCAAGTTTCATTATTTAAGGGGTTATTGGAGCCTTTAGTCTATGCTGTTTATATTAGAATACAGAAAAAGAAGGGATTTATGATACAGTTCCTAAATTCATTTGACCATGGAAATCTCTCTTTGTACACCAAATATCAATGCATTTAAAATAGTTTGGGACATTATTGTTGATAAATTTTCAAGGGTTCAGAACCAGGCTATTACTGGTTGTCAGAAAAGTCATGACATTTTTTTCTATGCAAAAATGCATCATGACTTTTCTGACAACCCAATACTTCCCCAAGATCTTCTATATGAAAAACTATATCACTTTTACTTATCACTTTGTACAATGAGATATGCTACCTAGATGCCTAGAGGCCATGTTTTTTTTTTTTTTTTTCCCAGTAGGAGTTGATTTGATCCATTCATCATTTCATACTTTCTAAGGTAGTTTCCTTCAGTATTGACGGCATCTATTATGAGTTCACACGTGCGCAGGGCAAGAACACTACAAAGTTTCTGTGACCATGAAAGCAAATAGAAGCACCCATGGCAATTTTTACATCTTACTGCTCGTGAAGTGATTTTTAATTTAGAGTCTTCCTACTGCTCTAATAAAAGTACATTGTATTTCATTTTTCTTAGTCTCAAAGTAACTTTAGGGATTTAAATGGATCCAAAGTCTAAACTACAAGGTAAAGTCCAGTTCTGTTGTCTACCATATGTTTTTCAAAATCTGCTTGAAATTTCAGTTGTATCACATGTGTTTAGTTTGGATACATTTTTTTAAAGTCTTCTCATTTCTAACTTCACCTAAGTGATTACATTTTAGTTTTTTTTTTTCTCTCATCATGAGTCACAAGAGAAACAAAAAGCAAACACCAAAGCTTTTGTAAAATCACAATTATACAGTAAATAACAAAAGAGTTAAAGGCTTCCGGTGATTTGTGACAAACTGAAACTAAGTGAAGAGACAGGCAGTGCTGTTTTAGTCAGAAAGCATGATTCATTCTCTGTTCTTTGGAACAGTTCAGTTTGCCTATTTCTAGAGCAGGGTTATGGTACAAGAGCAAATGATGGTCATTGGCAATGAAACTTTCCACTGCGATTGCCATAAGCAACCAAGTTTTAAAATGCAATACTGAAACTCTGAGTGCTCTTGGAAGAATATGACATTTGCAAGATTGGTTATTTCAATTTATCTCCACATTCAAATGTCTGATTTTTAGATTTCAGCATATTAAGAAGAGATAGTAATGAACTGTCTTAAAAGCTCTGATTTCCAAAGACAGCTCAAAGAACTACATAAATAATATAGTACAGATCTGAAGAGTTTCCAAAATATCTTTATTTTGACAAAATAGAATATCGGAATGTTCTTCTAAAGAATGAACATCATATTCTGGCTACAGTGTATATTATTTACTTATTTTTATAAAAGTATTTTCTCTTAGAAGAGGCATAAAAGAATAAGTATTTCCTTAGTAACCTCTGGTGACATTTGACCCTGATGCATTTAGCCCACAGAGTTGGCCTATCACAACAATCCTGTTTGAATATTGGTCCCACTCTTTTTCACTTGATTCTTACAGTTTTCTTTCTCCAAGATATACAATGTCTCTTACTTTGTTCTTAATTATTCCCACCACAATGTAAATATAATGAAGAGTCAGTAGAGTTTTCTAAATTTTCTCTTCTCTTTTATAGGGATTGATGCAGAGTTGCAACCAGATGCATGCCTCCTACCTCTTTCAGCAAGATAAACATTATGATCTGTCCTATGACACTGGAGACAAGGCTTTACAGTGTGGACGCCATGTTGATGTTTTTAAATTATGGCTGATGTGGAGGGCAAAGGTGAGTATGTGTAGACCAGATCAATGTCAATTCAAAACAGAAACTTTAACTGGTAACCACTCTTTGATTTTCAAATTGAAAAAAATTAAATTACAAAAGTTAAGTTTATTTAATCATATCTCTGAATACCTACATTCTAAATGGGCAAGAATATAACAAAGCCATTATCTGATTCTTTTCAAGTCAAACTACTTCTAATGCTCACTCATGTAGAAAACAAATCCATTTTGCTTTATATGGCAGAACATCTTGATTTTTAAAATTTCTCTTTTTAAATGGACATGTAATTGTACATATTTGGGGGATATAGTGTGATAGTTCAATACATGCATGCAATGTATAATGATCACATTAGCAAAATTAACATATTCATCACCTCCAACATCATATATTTGTGGTGAGAACATAAAAAAATCCTTTCTTATAGCTATTTTGAAATATACAATAAGTTTCTGTTAACTGTAGTCATCCTACTGTGTAACAGATCACTAGAACTTACTTCTCTTATCTATAACTTTGTACCCATTGACCAACACCTTCTGATCCTCTGCTCCCCACTATTATCTCTGATAATTACCATTCTACTCTCTACATCTATGAGATCAACTTTCTTCAGATTCCACAAATAAGTGAGTCTCAGTATATGCATCGTTTGTCTTTCTTGCCTGGCTTATTTTGCTTAAGATAATGACCTCCAAGCCCATGCATGTTGACACTGGATGATGGGATTTTATTCTTATGGATGAATAGTATTGTGTTTTGTAAAAATAAATTTTCTTTATCTATTCATCAATGGATACTCAGATTGATTCCATATCTTGGCTATTGTGAATAATGCTACAATAAACAGAGTGGTGCAGATATCTATTAGATATGTTGATTTTCTTTACTTTGACTATATCTTCAGTAATATTACTGGATCATAACGTAGTTCTATTTCCAATTTTTTGAAGAACCTCCACACTGTTTTCTATAATGGCTGAGCTAATTTACATTCCCACAACAGTGTAAAAGTGTTCCTCTTTCTCTGCATCCTTGACATTATTTGTTTCTTTGTTTTGTCATTTCAAAAATAGTCATTTTAACTGGGATGAGATGATATCTCAATGTGGTCTTGAGTTACAGTTTCCTGATGATTGTGAGGTTGAGCACTTGTTCTTATATGTGCTGCCCATCTTCTTTTGAGAAATGTCTGTTCAAATCTTTGACCATTGGAGTATTTGATTTTTCACTATTGAGTTGTTTTAATTCCTCATATTTTCTGACTTATTAATCCCTTGTTTTAAAATCCATAGTTTGAAAATATTTTCTCCCATTCTGAAGGTTGACCCTTCACTCTATTGGTTGCTTCTTTTCCTAGGCAGAAATGTAGTGCTGCAATAAACATGAGTGTGTAGAAGATATAAAGGAAATGTTTCGTGATGTTGGCCTCAGCAAGGATTTTTTTTTTTAATAAAAACTCAAAATTATAGGGAACAAAAGTTTAAATGATAAATGGTATTACATTAGACTAAAGAGTTTCTGCCCAGCAAAGGAAATAATCAACAGAGTAAAGAGACAACCTACAGATTGAAAGAACATATTTTCAAATTATGCATCTCACAAGGGGTTAATATCTAGAATATGTAAGAAATTCAAATGACTCAGTAGCAAAAAAATGAAACTCGTCACTTTTTAGGTCTGCAGGGATGGCTTAATATGTAACTATTGGGTTGTCAGAAAACTTGTAATGCATTTTTGCATAGAAAAACAAGAAAATACATTATGATTTTCCCAACAACCTAATAGTAAGGTTTCACAGTAAATCTCTGAGTTTGTATGTATTTATACAAATGGTCAGATTTCCTATTTTTTTATGATTAACCTCCCTAACTTAAAACATTTCCTAACAAAAGATCTGTCAAATGGCTGAGGGGAAAAAAAAACACAAAATATTATTAAAGGAAAATTGATATCTGGCATGTTTTGCTGAGTGAGTAAATGTTTATTTTCTCTCTAAAATATTAATTAACTTCAAAAAGTAGATATTGAGCATCTGTTATTATGCCTTGTACTGAATGGTGTAAGGAGACTACCATTTTCTAGATAGAATAAGATAAAGATACAGCTAGCCATCATATAAGACAGAACATATCTAGTCATAAAAGAAACACAGACACATCTTGAGAACTTAAAGGATGGAGAGCTCATTCTTGGTTTGAGAAACAAAAGTTATCCATCAAGAAATGACCTTTGAATTGAGTCCTAAACAGGATAGATAGAATGAGTAGGATTCCAAGCAGCAGAGCCAGGAGAAGGACATTCTACGAAGGTCAAGCCAAAGCTTAAGTGCAGATTCTGAGACTGGTGGGGAGTATAAATTAGCTGAAAGATGATTAGGGAAGTGCAACCCAGATGAAAAGTGAAATATCCTGAACTTGGGCTGAGACAGTGGAAATAGAGACAGCTGTAACATATTCTGTAGTTATTTCAGAAGTGGCATCTTATGACTTAGGCATATGTCTAGGGGAAATCCAACTCTACTGTGTGGGCCACTCCCTTTTGTGGGCACCTACAAAGCCAGGGTCCATTTCCAGTGGATTCCAAGTGCAGGTCAGTCCAAACCAATTCTAATTCCCTTTGCACCTATAGACTTGGAGAACTCATGGCATAGGTACTGACTTGAGCATTCAGGCATTGTTCAAACCCTTTCCTAGTGTTCATTAGGAGACACTCTTCAGCGAGGGTAGCAATCTCCAAATAAATGAATTTCTAAATCCATTACATTTCTTCAGTGCAGCTGTTTTTAAAGATGTTTCAAATGTTGTAAGTCACTGGACTGTGCTGGGACCCTCTTTTAGCTGAGATGATGAGAATACATACACAGGAAAGGGCCTATCTTATCTCCATTATGATCACTTCCTCTTGTTCCCGTGTTGGATTAGTTACTGGTGGGCCAGTTCTAAGTGTTCCCAGGATGGGCATTAGCTATTTTTCCAAGTTTTCCATTAGTACTCAGTAAATGCTGAAAGAAGTGAAAGGAAAGCCATTTCGAAAAATAACGCCCTACCTAGTGTTTCCTGTTGTTCATTAAATAGCTCCTGTCCAAGGCTGTTGTGCTGTTTTTCCTGAGTCCAGATTCAGGGCTTTCAGAGCTAGCAAGTAGAAGCCCTCTGTGATAATGTTGCCCATTACAGACATGTGAGTCCTTTATCCATAACTAAAGGAGAACTCCGAAGAGCTTGGCAGAATGACATGCTAGCAAAGCTTCTGCATGCTCCCTAAGATTCAGTCATTCATTCGCTCAACTCATATTCACTGAGTTCCTCCCCTGTCTGTTTTATAATAGGGGCACATTAGTGAACAAAGAAGAGGCCTGGAAATGGAAAATTTACATGATGGACAGGGACTAAGCAGACATTGTGTGCGTGTGTGGAAGGGGGTGTCTCTGATGATGTTTATTACCGGAATGGTGAGAACAGCCCAGACCTCCTGTTATTAGTGACTTTCATGATCACGCCTATGAACAGCAGAGGCAAATTTTCCCCTTGAGTAATCAAAATAATTGCCTGGGGAATAGAGGCTCACAAAGAAAAGGAGTCCACTGTGGAAAGCAGTAATGAAAGGGAACAAAAGCACCTGAGGGGGAGAGCATTAGAGGGAAATAATTACAGGAAGAGCCTGTGGAAACTGTCTGTGTCAGGAAAGTGCCTGAGCAGCACTTGAAATGGGCAGGCTGAGTGCTAGAGAGACCCTCGCCTTGTACCTCTGCCTGAGGTCTCTCCCCACATCTCAGCCTGCTGATGGGCTTTGTTCTTCTCTTCCATAGGGGACCACTGGGTTTGAAGCACATATTGATAAGTGTTTGGAGCTGGCAGAGTATTTATACAATATCATAAAAAACCGAGAAGGATATGAAATGGTGTTTGATGGGAAGGTATGTACTCAGATTTCTCTAATTCCAGAAAAGTTTAGTTTATTTCTATTGACATCTCTGGTCATTTTTTGTTGTGGATAATGTGCTATTCAGGTAAGCAGGGCCATTGCAAAGAAGGAGCTGTGCATGGCAGGGCAGCCATCCTGCATTGAAATGAAAATCAGACTCGCGAATAATTCTGTGTGACGTTTGTAAGTCAGGCACTCCAACAGCAATTACTAAATTAAGAGTAGAAATTGTGAGACCAGCAGATGGCATAATGGTTACATCACTGGACTTCCACATAGTTGACTGCAGTTCGAGTTCCAGACCTGGCAGCTTAAAACTCACGCCAGGCATGTATACACATGTGCCCAAAATCCCAAGATATGAATGGAGATGGGATTGTGACGTAGCCATCCCCCGCTACAGGGCGACTTCTCACTTTCTGTCTCTCGGTCTCTCTCTTGTGAGCACATATGCCATATAGCAAAAAAAATTCTCTCAGATAAAAAAAAGGGAGGGTAGAAATTGTATTATGAACCTGCCAGATAAGTAATTTGAAATGTCCTTGGGGTTTCCAAACTTGCCAGTTTGGGCTGAATGTGGCCGTGTCCTTCTTGTAGCCTCAGCACACGAACGTCTGCTTCTGGTACATACCTCCAAGTTTGCGGACTCTGGAAGACAATGAAGAGAGAATGAGTCGGCTCTCAAAGGTAAGCGATCAATTCACTTGATGTATGTATATATTGAGCCTTTCTGCCACAGGGCGGGTGCCATCATGCCCGATATTGAGCCTTTCTTATGTATATCATCATTTTTTTTTTGAGAGATTTTCACTGTAGGGCGCGTGCGCTCGCCAGACAGACAGAGAGAGACATAGAGACAGAAAGCGAGAAATCACCCCCCAGGGGGAATGGTCACGCCGCAATCCCTTCTCCTCCATTCTCCTCTCGGGATCTTGGGCACGCACGCACACGCGCCCGGCGTGAGTTTTAAGCCACCGGGTCCGGGACACGAACCGCGGTCGACTACGTGAGAGTCCAGCAACATCGCCATTACGCTAACTGCTGGTTCCCTGCATATCATCTTTATGACACACGCAATGTCTTTAGGAAAAATCCCAACTCAGTCAGTATATAGGTTCACTCCCTCTGTGGTCCCTACAGTCAGAATGTACAGAGTAGTAGATACAGAATTTTTTTTGAAGAATTATTTATTTAATTTTATTTATGTATTGCTATTTTTAAAATTTTACCAGAGAGAGAGAGAAAGTAAGAAGGCGAGCCACTAGATATTGGTCCCTAACTATGGTTAGCCATGTGAAAGGCCAGTGCTTTAACCACCATGCCACAGCCTGGCCCCTATTCAGACTTTTAACAACCCTATTTGCTTGTTTTCTGAGAGTTTATGATGTCTTAAAATAAGCAATTAAGTGATCATCTTTACTGGCATTCATAAAGCAGCAAAACCATTGTTGAGGTTGACTGGTCTTCCAAGCAGCACTGATTCTTGGTTTCAAGCCCAAAAAAGAGACTTTGGTGCCAGAAATGTTTAGAAAACAAAGTGGCTGCTGGCCCCTTGAAATGCTAAGGTCAAGGCTACTTGTGACCTGACAAGGTTTTCAGACCTGATGCGATCCCTGGATGGCGACAGGGCAAAGTGCAATAATAAAGGCCACCATTTAGAGTATATATTGCATCCTATGCTCAACTCCCAACACTTTTTAATCAGCTTTTTATATTAAAGGCTAATAAAAACCTGATGTGGGGAGAACTGTGATTGCCCCATTTTGCTGATAGAGAAACTGAAACACAGGGAGAAAAAGTAATTTTCCCAAATCTCAAGAAAGTCTGGACTCCAACACCTGAATTCTTAAGCTTTAAATTCTGTTGTGGTCTGTAAGACACCTTTATCACTTATATTCTCCTGTTTTCTGAGATATGACTTACTGTGTACACCAAAGACAGTCTTGAAGGGAGACAAACTCAGGGCCTGTCTCCCACAGTGCCATTAGAATGGGAAACAGGAATGACAATATATATTTGGTTCTCAGTGACTTGATTGGTTGATTGGTTTGGGGAATTTGTTTTGTTTTGTTTTGCTTCTGTTTTTATTTACCATAAAAGAGGAAACTTCCTCTAGCCACTGCAGGTCATCTCCCTCACTACGAATGGGACACTTTATTTCCTCCTATGTAAAATGAAGAACAGGATTTTGTATGGATTTAAAACCTTCAGAAAACCTTAAAAAGTTAACACCTATCTAATTAAACCAAGATCAAATTCCTCACTAGGACGAAACTTACACCTAGTTGAGGTCTTTAAACTAAGACTACTAATTAGAGTGGCAGCTACACCCTGGCTATTCCTTAGAATCATCAAGAAGCTTCATTTTAAAACACTAGGGCCAGCAGGTGTCATAGAGGTTAAGGCACTGAACTCACACATAGCCAACTGTTGTTCAAGTCCCTGACCTGGCAGCTTGAAAATCACACCAGCCACTTGTGCATATGTGCCCAAAGCCCTAGAGGAAAATGAAGAAAAAGGGGTTAAGGCTGGCCATCTCCTTTCTGGGGGATTAGTGATTTCTCACTTTCTCTCTCACTGTACCTCTCTGGCAAGAGCATGCACCCTATGGCAAAAAATCTTTAAAAAAATCAAACAAACAAACAAAAACTGACAGGGACCAGAAGGTCATGTAGTGGATATGGTGTTGGACTCCTTCATGGCTAACCACAGTTTGAGTCCCAGACCTGGCAACTTGAAATTCATGCTGGGCACTTGTGTGTGCATGCCCAAAATCCTTAGAGGAGAATGGAAAACAAGGGATTGCGGAATGGCCATTCCCCGTGGGGAGTGATTTCTTGCTTTCTCTCTCTGTCTCTGGCAAGCACATGTGCCCTATTGCAAAAAAAATTCTCTAAAAGAAAAAAAAAAAGGAAAAGAACCAAACTGACTACAAGGTCTTACAAGGTCTTACCCTGAGAATTCAATTCAATTACTTTTGCATGAGCGTAGAAATGATTCTAAATGCTTGCCACGTGATCCCAGTGTGTAGCCCCTAAAGGAACAAATGGAAGAAAGCTTCTAGAACTGGGACTCATGATGCATGTGTCTGGGGTACAAGGTGTTTGGTCATATTTGAATTCCAGGAAATTAAGCTCAAGAGGTGGGGACTGTGAAGGTGAGTAGAAGTCACATGGGACAAGATGATGGGTGTTGGCAAAAAGTAAAAAAGTTGTGCGGAGGGGTTTCTGCTATCATTAGAGAGGGAGGAATCAATAATTTCATTGAAATTTGATGGTGTAGTGCCTCTATAGTATAAATATCTTAGCAATGATGAATTTTAGCAAGTTAAGGATGATGTTTCCATACTTACTGACTTTCACTTCTTTCTTTGAATTCACTGACCAGACTGTGTTTATGGAATAGTTCGACTAATTTCATTTGTTGGATCAGTTTATTATCACTATACTGAGTAATGGAGAAAAATAGGATTATAGAAAAAAAGGGTTTTCTTTCCTTCATTTTTTAAGCAAGTCAGGTCTGAGATGACCTCACATAAATACATCTTAGATTTTAGCACATTACATAACTTGTGATGGGGTTGGAGATTGTTACCTGGGGACAACAATCAGAATATTAGTAAACCATTTTTATACTGATGTTTATTCAAATGTGAAAGTCTCTAGGGATTACGAAAATGAATGTTCTTGAGTTTTTTCTATGATGTAACTCTATTTTTTAAGGTTATTTATTTACTTATTTCATAAGACACAGAGAGAGAGAGAGATGAGCAGTCTTAACAGGGTTTTATACCACAGTGCCCCTAGACTTTCCCAGCCAGCCAGTATCACAGGCATGGTTCAGTATGTGTAGGTTGACCAGAGAACCAAACTCCAATATTCCGTATGGCCTCCAGTATTGCAGAGTACCTCTGCCCCACTGTGGCTGGGCCTTGCTTATTATCATTATTATCACTGAAATAAAGAGAATTTATCAATTCTTGGAAATGAACCACATAAATATTAAGATTAACTTTTGTTCATCTATGTTATTAATTGTTCAAAGTTTAAAAAAAATTTTTATTAAGTGTGGGTTCTTAAGATATAATGTTCAGGAACCAATAAAATCACACACGCATTTCCAACAGGAACAGATCTAACGTGAAATAAATAATCTGCACTGTCAAATATGACAGTACCTTGTAGCTATTTACATTTAAATTTAAATCAATTAAAAATAAATTCAACGAAAATTTCACTTCTGTCACACTGGCCACATTGTAACTGCTTAACTTCTGACTACTGACTACTATTGGATCTTGCAGAGACAGAGCATCACACCTTGACGTAGAAATCTCTTGATGGATGTCACAAAGAGCCAAATGGAGGAAAATATGGAGCCTTCTGTGTAGTATATAGGGAAAAAATAGAACAAAGTTCTGGACAAGGGGGGCCAGAAGGTGGCATGGTGGCTAAAGGTTCTGGACTCCCACATGGCCAGCCATGGTTCAAGTCCCAACCCTGGTGGCTTGCTTTCTCACTCTCCCCACCAACTTACTCTGTCCCTCTCTGGTCAAATGAATAAAGTTAAATAAAAATAATTTTAAAAAAAAAATCTGGATGAGGCAGAGGAATTGTACATGGCTTTAGCATATAGTAAGCACTCCAAACCATTTGTTGAATAAGCACTCCAAACCATTCGTTGAATGAAAGTGCCATCTTAGTCTGTTTGGGCTACAAAAACAAACTAAAGTGGGTTACTTATAAATATTTCTAAGTTTTCTTAGTTCTGGAGGCTAGGAAGTTCAAGATCATGGTGCTAGCAAATTCTGTATCTGTTGTAGGCCCCCTTTCTGGTTTGTAGATAGACTTCGTCTCAATGTATCTTCTTAAGACATAAAAAAGGGCAAGGTAGCACTCCGAGTCTCTTTTGTAAGGCACCAATCCTTTTCATGAAGTGTTGTAGTCCATCTTCTTTTGCTTCAACAGAATACCATAGACAGGGCAATGTATGAAGAACAGTTCATTTGGCTTACAGTTCTGAAGGCTGGAAAGTCCAAGAGTATGGCATTGGCACCTGGCAAGGGCATCCTTACGATGTTATCCCATGGCGAAAGGGCAAGTGAGCTCAGAAGATAGAAAGGAAATCAGGCCAAACTCATCTCTTTTATTAGGAGCCCATTCCTGTAACAACTAACTCACTCCCAAGATAGATAATTGACTTGTTTATGAGGGCAGAGCCCCTGTAATCTAATCACCTCTCAAAATTCCCACTTCTTAATAGTGTGACAACAGCAATTAAACTTAAACACAAGTTTTGGAGGAGACATACAAACCACAGCATAAAGACCCTGTTTTCATGATCTATTCACCTACAGAAGGCTCCACCTCCTAATATCATGACACTGGGGGTTACAATTTCAACACATGAAATTTGGGGGGACATAAATAGTCTATAGCAAGTATCTTTCACATATTCCAGAATAGGGAAGGAAAATAAGAATTAAGAAACCTAATAGTGAATCATAAGTGTTTTCCCAGAGTTCACTGGCTTGGGGACAGACATCTAGATGACAGCAATGATTATTACTAAAACAAGCATGGTCACATCTTAATGAGAGAGATAAAGAAGAGAATCTTACTGGTGTGTTTCCTGTTGCCCAGTCAGGACTGTGAGTATGCAGGTAGCACTGCCTCTGAGGTGGAGGAGATGAACAATGCATGGGCACTATGGCACTGGGCCCTGTGGGGACATGCCTGCACAATAATGCTTTAGACACAGGGAAGGGGCAGTAAGTAGACCCCAGGAAGACACTGATCAAAGAATCAAAAGGTCTATTGGTTATCTCTTGTGTTTTCAGCTCCTCTTCATTATTATCTTTAAAGTTTTTTCTTTTTTTATCGTTATCCACATCTCTTCTATCATCTTTTTAAAAAAATATTTGTTTATTTATTTAATTCTATTTGTTATTATTTTTTTATTTGAACAGAGAGAGACAGAGAGAGCAAAAGGAAAGGGAGGAAGCAAGTTGCCAGGGAGAGAGAGAGAATGAGAAAGCAAGCCGCAAATCCAGGACTTGAACCATGGTCAGCCATGTGGGCGTGTCCAGTGCCTTAACCACCACGCCAACATTGGTAGATGGACTTCTGAAAGGCCAGCAATGACTTTAAAGTAAATTGCTATGGAAGTAGTTTGGCCCTGTAAGTTATTAAATACAGTGGGGAATTTAACTGGTGATACTTTTAACAATTCAGAATGTTTAATTTACTATTATTCTGCTTTTCTATCTTTCAAAACTTTCTCTCAGGCTCCAAGATTTAAAAACAAAAAGATTTTTGGGACCAGCAGATGGCATACTGGTTACATTGCTAGACTCCAATGTGGTTGATCACGGTTCAAGTCCTGGTCCTAGCAGCTTGAAGCATGCCAGGCGTGTGTGCATGTATATCCAAAATCCCAACAGGAGAAGGGAGGAGAAGGGATTGTGGCATGGCCATCTCCCCAGGGGTTGGGGGGGGAGATTTAGCGCTTTCTTTTTCTCTGTCTCTCTGGCAAGTGCGTGCACCCTATAACAACAACAAAAAAAAAAGGTTTTCTAACAGAGTGAAAATTCATTTCTATAATCTCTTATGACATTATTTCATGGTGCTTTAATATGAGTCCTCTTTGAAGAAAACAAATGTGAATTCAAATTATGGAAAGGTCCCTGGTTATTGTTTCCTGAAGAATTGACAAAGGTAATTATAGTATAAAGGAAAAAATAAAACCCTGAAACTCATAAGGCATCCCTGAAGAGCTCTTGCAGTAAAACCTTTATTGATTCTCCAAAATGCAACTTCTTCATCTTCTAGCCAGCTTGCTTTATTCAGTAAAATCAAGAATAAGCCCCAAAATAAGGTCTAGAAATAATTGAAGAATCTATATATTCATCAGAATAGTCTGAATCTTATGTTCCTTCTTAACTTGCAATTAGCAAGCATGCAATGAGTAGATGTTCCATGTTCCTGCTAATTTTAGTTCATCAGCATTTTGGGGAAAGCAACAAAAAGTCGTATGTATTTAGACAGCTGTGATTCTGCCAACCCAGCAAGCTTCAGAAATGGAGAATTCAATCTCACTTTATGCCAAAGTCTATTTGGGATGTAGCTGTTAACATTAATCTTTTTGCCTTTGGTTTGCATTCATCTGAAAAGTTAGAGATGATTGTCCTTAATAATTAGTGCCATTTCTATGTGTTCATTTGCTCATGAAAACTAAATCGGAGTTTAATTCACTGAGGAAAGCATTGTCATTTTATCATTTTTAAGGAATAAGCATGATGTATGTACAAACTAAGAGATAGTTACGTGATTTTTTTCTCTAATTAAATTCCAAATCCATGTGAATTTAGATTTTCTTTTCTAATTTGAGATTTCTTTTCCCGGAAATACATTGATTTGTCATGTCCGACATCACAAAGTGATTAACTTCATGTCCTGAGGCTATGATAGTCTAATAGATCCATTTTCAGAATCCAGTCCCAGACTAGTGAGATTTAAATTTATTGTGTTTATTCCCTGGGATGAACTCATGTTCTTCATACATCCTTAATCTGTTAGGGCAAAGAAAGACCAACCCAAGATAAGCATCCCTTTTTGCATCATTTCCTTGTGAAACAAAGAAGAGAGGGGAAGGGATGTAAGAATCTGTTCGTCTAGAACCAGAAAAATCTCAGCGCCAGAATCGTTATCTTCATTAATTTCTAAATAATGAAATTAACTTCAGAACCTGAAGTGGAGGTGAAGTGAAGTCTGTCTGTTGGCTTCATCTTTGGTAACTAAAGAATGATAGGGCCTGATGAGAACCTTGTTCATTTTGTGCATTGAATACTTTTAATATGAAAACCTCCTTGTAAACCGATGATTATTTGAATTGATAGTAAAAATCACATGCTCATTAAAGCATTCCATTTGAATATACCTATCATGTAAAATGACTTCAACGCTAATATAAAGTATGGTCCTCATTTGAACAGATTAGCTGACTATGTATATTTCAAATCAGCCTAAAACTTCTCTGACATCTACCATTCCTAGTTATGTATTTACGGCAATGAACTTAAAAGGTCAGATGTCATGTTTAAACTCCAGTGGTAAATATGTGCAGGCAGATCATACAAACAGTTAGATGTAATTTAAATTTGTACCTCTTCCTAGATAGCTTTTCCTGTTATGCTAGTCACTATTAGTAAAAACTGAGAAAGCTTTTATCGTGTATTCAACACTGTGCTGATAAACAACAGAAATTAAATCCACGGTAGCTCACAGACAGCACCACCACTTGGGAAGCTGGAAGCCACATGGGAGGCCTGTGTTCAGTTCCTGGGCCAATCTGGACATCAAGACCCTGTCAAAAATACCTATCTGTGTCTTTCTCAGTAAAATGGATTACAAGTGTGAAGGGATTAAAATAGCTGTGATACGTTCTAGAGATAGTTAATAAATGAGTCATGTCAAAGTTGAAGACTAATTTTGGTGAGTAGTGGAAGATGCATCCTCAAAGCTGAGTGGCAGAAGACATTTGTGCCCTGCTAAAGAAAATAAACCTAATTTCATACACAACAGAGAACTACTGAGGCTATAGCAAATAGTTTGCATATGTATAGTAAAGTCTTGCCTGTGAAATGCTTCTGTATGTTAAATCTGGTGGGTTCGGCTTTTTGCCCCAGCTGATTCTTCATAATTATTAAGAAACATCTTTTAAAATATCTCGTAGGGAACCAGCAGTTAGCGTAATGGCTATGTCGCTGGATTCCCACATAGTCGACCGCGGTTCGCGTACCGGACCCGGTGGCTTAAAACTCACGCCGGGCGCGTGTGCGTGCGTGCCCAAGATCCCAAGAGGAGAATGGAGGAGAAGGGATTGCGGCGTGACCATCCCCCCTGGGGGGTGATTTCTTGC
>NW_006159427.1:4444297-4456119 GCF_000334495.1 Tupaia belangeri chinensis
CTCTTCTCTTCTCTTCTCTTCTCTTCTCTTCTCTTCTCTTCTCTTCTCTTCTCTTCTCTTCTCTTCTCTTCTCTTCTCTTCTCTTCTCTTCTCTTCTCTTCTCTTCTCTTCTCTTCTCTTCTCTTCTCTTCTCTTCTCTTCTCTTCTCTTCTCTTCTCTTCTCTTCTCTTCTCTTCTCTTCTCTTCTCTTCTCTTCTCTTCTCTTCTCTTCTCTTCTCTTCTCTCTCTCCCTCTCTCTCTATCTCTCTCTCTCATTCCTGCAAAGAAAAGAAGTACATTGTGCCTGTCCTACACCTAAGGTAGGGAGAGCAAAAATATTTGTTTATAAGTAGACAATAGGAAATTAACATGTAGTCTAAATCTATGATAAAGATCATGTATTTACAACTTTAAAGGAGATGCCCATGGACTGGAGAAGTCAGGAAAGGCTTCACAGCACTTGTAGGACAGAGAAGAAGCCCTGGACTAAGTGTAGGATATGAGAGAAAAAGAGAAAAGAGATCTAGGCAGAGAGCACACGTGTGAAACAGTAAAATGGATTACAAGTGTGAAGGGATTAAAATAGCTGTGATACGTTCTAGAGATAGTTAATAAATGAGTCATGTCAAAGTTGAAGACTAATTTTGGTGAGTAGTGGAAGATGCATCCTCAAAGCTGAGTGGCAGAAGACATTTGTGCCCTGCTAAAGAAAATAAACCTAATTTCATACACAACAGAGAACTACTGAGGCTATAGCAAATAGTTTGCATATGTATAGTAAAGTCTTGCCTGTGAAATGCTTCTGTATGTTAAATCTGGTGGGTTCGGCTTTTTGCCCCAGCTGATTCTTCATAATTATTAAGAAACATCTTTTAAAATATCTCGTAGGGAACCAGCAGTTAGCGTAATGGCTATGTCGCTGGATTCCCACATAGTCGACCGCGGTTCGCGTACCGGACCCGGTGGCTTAAAACTCACGCCGGGCGCGTGTGCGTGCGTGCCCAAGATCCCAAGAGGAGAATGGAGGAGAAGGGATTGCGGCGTGACCATCCCCCCTGGGGGGTGATTTCTTGCTTTCTGTCTCTATGTCTTTCTCTGTCTGTCTGGCGAGCGCACGCGCCCTATAGCGAAAATCTCTCAAAAAAAAAAAAATCTTATAAATGGAGGCAATGTTAAACAAAGAATAAAGAGAAACTAAAAAGTTTTAGAGTCTCAACAAAGTTGCCAAAAGTCTTTATATGCAACCTGATATTTCAACTTATCGTTTAAAAATAATATAATAATTGTACATATTTGTGGATATACAATGTGATTTTTTTTTAGAGAGAGAGAGAGATTTTTGCTATAGGGCATGTGCACTTGCTGGAGAGACAGAAAGCAAGAAATTACCCCCCCAGGGAGGTTGGCCATGCCACAATCCCTTCTCCTCCATTCTCCTCTCAGTTTTAAGCTGCCAGGTCCAGGACTCGAACCATGGTTGACTACATGGGAGTCCAGTGATGTAACCATTATGCCATTTCTGGTCCCTACAATGTGATTTTTTTTTTTTTGGTACAAGAATAGCAGGATAGTTAGTGCATCCATCATCTCAACTATTGTCATTATTTTGTGTTGCGAAAATTCAAATCCTCTTCTTTAGTTACTCTAAGAGGTACATTACATTGCTGTTGATTATGCTCTCTGTTCTGTTTTAAAATAACATTAGACATTGTTCCTGTTCCCTGTCTTCTGTTTTGTTCATCTATATCTCCCTCCTCTCCTCCACTTACATCCTTTCCAATCTTCAGTAGTGATTCATTTCTCTACTTCTATGAAGTCATTTCTTTCACTTTCCACATATGAGAAAGGAGGGTTTCTCTTTCTATTCTTGGCTCATTTTACTTCACATAATGTCCTCCAGGCTTACCCATTCAACCTCATATGACAGGAGTTCATCCTTTACGACTGTCATTCCACATGTGTGTCGGTGTGTGCGCGTGCGTGTGTGTGTGTGTGTATACACGACATTTTGTCATTCATCTGTTGATGGCCACATAAATTATTCCATTTCTTGGCTATTGTGAATAGTGCTGCAGTGAACACTAAGGAATGGCTATCTTTATAATGAACATTTTCACTTCCTTCAGATATATACCTAATGATGGCTTTGCTGGATCATACAGCAGTTCTAATTTTAGTTTTTGGAGGAATATCCATACTGTTTTCCACAATGACTCTGCTAGTTTACACTCCCATCAATAATATAAAACAGTATCCCTTTCCCTAGCATCCTTATCAGCATTCATTATTTTTTTACAATGAAGTCTTACCTCTTAATATCGATTTTGAACTAGGTTTTATTGCTAATATTTTTACATTTGCTGGGGAGTCGGGAGGGCCTCTCCAAATGTTTAGACTTGGGACCAATATCAGATTCTTCTCATTTTCCCCAAACCGTAACTAGAAGGTCAAGAGTAAAACGAAAAGACTAATAGCCTACCATTTACTATTCCTCCTATCATCTTCAGGATCTTGAATCCATTGAGTTGTTCTAGTTCTCTGATTCCAAAAAACCTGGGGGGCCATTTCTTCAAGAGAAAACACATTTGACTGCTGAGTTGAAAACTAAAAACGCCGCTTGTTCTGTGACTAGAGGGAGAGTCCCCAAGAGAAACATTGTCTGTGCTGACCTGGTATCTCCCACAGGTGGCTCCAGTGATCAAAGCCAGAATGATGGAGTATGGGACCACCATGGTCAGCTACCAGCCCCTGGGAGACAAGGTCAATTTCTTCCGCATGGTCATCTCAAACCCCGCAGCAACTCACCAAGATATTGACTTCCTGATTGAAGAAATAGAACGCCTTGGGCAAGATTTATAATTACCTAGCTCACCAAGCTATTTCAAGTCTCTAGGTAGACAATTAAGTTGTCACAAATTGTGTGAATGTATTTGTAGTTTGTTCAAAAGTAAATCTATTTCTATATTGTGGTGTCAAAGTAGAGTACAGTTTAAAATTAAAAAAAAATAACATTGCTCCTTTTAAAGATCCTTTCTTAAGTTTAGAATACCTCTCTAATAATTAGTGACAAAAGGCTGTGTTCTAATCAATAAGGAAAAGCTTAACTTGTTATAAATACTTCCCTTACCTTTAATATAGTATGCAAATCAAACTTTATTTTCATTTCAGAGTAGTAGCATTGAATAGTGCCAAATTGCCCCTGAATCATAAAAGGTTCTTTGGGGTACAGGGAAAAGGATAAAGTAAATATAAAATGTATGTTGACAATATAAACTTTTGCCTTTTTCGTAGTATTAGAAAAAAAATTTCTAATTTACCTATAGCAACATTTCAAATGTATTTAAATACATATAATTTTACAAAAGGAAAATATATATATATAAAAGGGAAATCCTATTTTGTAACATATAGATTTTTATTTTATATGGGTTATATGAACTGCAGGGGCAGATATAAAAACTAAGTCAGATTTATTTTTCTCTTTCTTTTTAATGAAGGTACAACAAAATGCTTAGCAAGATTATTTTGAAATGTAGGCCCACAAAATTGTTAAAAGGTAGGATTCCTTCTTTCAACACATGTTATGGTTTATCACATCTCTACCGTTAGTATTTCAAAATGAACACAACAGAATACTGCACGTCCTTTCAAACAATCGATCAGATCTGCAATAAAATTTTCTTCCCACTTAAGTTTTCTCCCAGTTTATCCTTAGCAGACCTAACTCTGTAAGGACAAGCGAGCTTCCTCTTAGATTAAATTACGGCAATTGTATCTATTCTGCTTTCCCATTCACCTGTTTAGAACAGAAGGTTCATGCTGGTTCTTGAGGCCTCTTTCCATACAATATTCTTTTATTAGGTCATTTGGACTAATTAAGAAAATTAAAATAAAACCTAATCAGCCTGAGCAGAGGGATGAAGCACGCTCCTGGAATATGGTGAGCCCAGAAAATTAAACTAGGCCATGGGAAAGAACTCTGTGGGCCAATGACGGCATCATCCTGGATGCCATATTGCCACTATCCAGGAAGGAATCATCTATTCCTGGGTGATTGCTTATTCCAGTTTTCTCCCCATTCCTACCCACAACCATCTCTCCTGCTAGACTCTCTACTTCTGGGATCCCAAGTAATGAAATTACATTCCATGGGTGGTTATTTCTCTTTCATGCAATGAGTCCTTCACCCTAGATTTTGAGACAGCATCGTAAGACCTTCTTTTATCTGTCTCCTATCAACATCCAAAGTGACCAGAATATGCAGAGAATAACATTCTTAGAATTTAAAGTAATACTTTTTAAAAGCCCTTCTTCCCCTGCAAACCTAGTAGAGAAATATGAGGTAATCAAAGCTCTCATAGATATTTATGGGGCCACAGATGGTCAGATTTCAGGTGTCGGTAGAACTATGGACTTGTACGTGCAGACGGCAGATACGAATGTGGAAAATCTGTCCATTCTGTATGGACCTGGCATTTCACTAGTCAGACAGACTTCAGGAATACAAGGGAAGAAGGAGGACCCTGTGCTTGAGCAGATAGAAATGCCCTGTAATAAACACACAGGATCCAACCACCCGAAATCTTCCTCAGTTTATACCCCTACAGTACTTCTCCCAAGTCATAAACAAAAGCACTTGGAATGAACATGGCTTTGAGCCCTTTCTCTCTAGAAAGCAAATGGACTCTCTATGACAATGAAAAGAAAATGCTTTCCTGTGCCACAAAATTTCACAAAGGAATACCTCCCATTTAGGCTTTGTCTAATGGCCAAGCATCTCTTCCTTCTCTAGAAACTGGCTGCTGAGACTAAACTGACAACTGCCTATCCATCTTGAGCCTCAGGCCCCAAGGTTCCTCTTCAGAGGCTCAGAAACTAATTAACCAAACCCGCTGTCCTGCTTAGAAAAGACAGTGAGGCCCTGTGCCCTTCTCACTTCCTGAGTGCTTCTCCCCAGAAGCTGCTCCTCTTTGGCTTGATGAGCCGATAGAATTTACAAGGAGAATTTGTGCCTGAGTCTGAAATCCCAGCAAAGTCATTTTTACCAGTAAGTTTTCTCGCCCACTCCTTTCCTCTTTCAGATCCTCCCTCAAATTTGCTGGGAACCCTGCTCAGGCCTTCACAGGGAAACCCCAGACAACCACAGCCCAGGGAAGGAGCAAAATAAGAGCCTCGGAGGTACCAGTAGTTTAATAAATACTCTTTAAAGCAGGTCTGTAGTCAGCTTAGGAGCGGGATGGAAGGACAAGGAAGGAGAGAAACAGGGAGGGAGAGTGTTTCAAACCTTAGCCCTGATGATTCCTAGTGCCAAAAGTCTTTATGTGGGATCGTTCTTTACAAATTTTAGAAAAGTTTGGTTTTTAGCTTTAACCAGAATTGACATGGCCATTTTCATTTATTCAGCAATATTGTGTTTATTATTTCAAATACTTGAAAAAAAAAAGTGTGATAATGTCTTTATTTGAGACCTGTACACAGTATGGACGTCACGTACTGTCACGGGATGTGAGGAAAGAAAAGGCTCTCAATCGTGTGTGTGTGACTGTGTTGCCTTTATTACACTGATAGTACTGTCTTGTCACCTCAGATTGGGGTCGTGCACTTTAGATCTGAACTGTACAGTGTTGCGATCAACATGCGCTGCTGTCAAAGCTTGTACAATCTATTATCGGTATGTCTTTTTCTGTGTGGTAGCCGTATTGAACTTTGATGTTACGAAAACTACATTTGCACCTTTTCCTGGTCTCTCTCTGTGCTGCACTCCTTCCACACCGCTGTAGTAGCTACCATGCCCTCGGTTCCGCTTCCCACTGAGAAATCTCCCTTGGGAATTTTGTGATCTTTACAAAACACAAGTTGAACACTACGTCGTCTCCGAATAGAAGAAACTAATTATGGAGCGTCACAAATTGCCAGGATTGTAGGTGATGACTCTGCTGGCACTGCTGCTTCTCAGAAGATGGGAAAGAAAATGCAGGTGTAAATATGGGAGCAGGACAAGGAGTCCAGGACCTCAAACGGGGGGTCATGTTGCACGTGCTCTTCTGTTCCCAAATGCTAGACGCAAACACTGTGTATCCCCTAGTTGTTTGTGCCAAAACACCAATCCCAACGGGTGTTTCTGGATGACATCACCATTTCTCCACTATTACTCCAGAAAAATAAAAAATAAAAAATAAAAAAAAACAAAATGTACAAACACGTGGCAACCTGTTCTTACCAAATATAAACTTGTGTATGATCAAAGTACTTTATCTGTGTTGTCTCTCTGAACCCAAATAAATGTGTAAATGTGGACGCATATGGGGCTACGGGTGCTTATTTCTGACTTTGTCATGGGGTGGAGATCATTGCTAGGAGCTGCCCAGATAAAAGATCCTTCATTTGTCACAGAGCTCAGAGTGTCTTTGGGACTTTTTTGGGAGAAGATGTCCTTCTGCAGCCATGCCTACTAGAGCTATTGAAAGATATTATTCATCACTCTGGTTTCTCCTTCAATTATTTTTCGAAAAATTCTTTTATTTTATTGATTATTTTTTAATATGTTACAATGGCAAATTTCACTTACGTAAGAAAGCCAAGAAAACAGTCTAATAGACCTCTAAGCCTTTATTCAGCTCCAATATCCATTCCTTCACCCTAGTAGATTTTTTTCCTTCACCCTAATTCTTCCCCAACATCAAATTATTTTTATATGCATCCAAAAAGATTTTTTAAATAGTTCCAAATAAGTCAATACCATCATCACAGCTGAAAGTATAATAATCACATGGCCATAAGAAAGTCAAATTCTAGTAGTTTTCTCATTGTCTTGTTTCTCAGTTTCATAGAGAAACCCATGGGCTGCGACCCAGGAAGCCCAGCGAGGCCACGGTTTCAGGACAGCTGGGACGCCTGCAGCTCAGGTGCCCAACACAGTCCATGTGCACTTGGGCTGTGCCGATGCTGTGGTGCATTTCCCACTGTGTTGAGTGTATTTCAGGGCTTCTGTGGCTTGGAAGTCTTAATGTTCAGGGGCTTTTCTCCCAGCCCCTTAGGAGCAGGGGCTAAGCAGTGTGGGCAGGTTGCAAGCTAGAAAGTCATCAGGATTTAGCAGGTGGAGTGTCCCTGATGTGCCTTGTCAGATCCAAGAAAACTTGAGGTGCCCTTAAATGTGTTATTCTGGAGTAAAGAGGGATTCATTTAGGGCCAGCAAGTGGTATAGACATTGGAGCAACTGGATTACACATGAGGAACTGTGTGTTTCGAGTCCTGGACCCAGCAGCTTGAATAACACGCTGGGTACATGTGAGCATGTGCCCAAAATCCCGAAAAGAGAATGGAGGAGAAAGAGAAGGGATTCTCTCTCTCTCTCTCTCTCTTTCTCTCTCTGGCAAACTCACAGGCCCTATAGCAAATAAACCAAAATAATTAAATAAATAAGAGATGCTAATTCAGACAGATGCTGGGATGTGAGAAGGCATAAAGGGGAAGGATTCTAGCTACTTTCAATATTGCTTATAGAGAAACCCATAACAGCAGCCTAATAAAGAGGAGACACTGCACACTCCTGCCCTTGCTCACATTATTACCTCTGCCGAGGCATGGTTTCCTACTCTTCTTCAATTTGGGGGAGCAGTATTTCATGAGTGTTGAGAGTGAAGGCTCCAGAGCTGGATTACCTGGTGTTCCAGTCCCACACCAACCAGCTGTAAGACCTAGAGCACATCCCCTAACCTCCCTGACTCGGTTTCAGTCATTCGAGAGTAACTTTCATAAGACTGTTGTGTGGATTAAATAGAATGCATGTATAGCACTTAGACGGTGCTTGGCACCCAGTAAGTGCTCAACAAATTCTTTATAGTAATGAAGTCGATTATAATTCTATAAGTCAGTTCATGTCGCCTCATTAAACACTCACCCTCCTCCTACTGCTACTTACTTCTGGTCAGTAGCATTCACTGGACACCTACCTAGCAAGAACTGGTGGAAACATCATTGTTCACGTGGTCTTCAGTAGGCATTGATTGTTTAGCAGGCATGTTACCAATTCATGCCTGTAAAATGCGAATGTTCAGGAAAAAGGAAAGGCCTGGGGCAGGGTAGCCAAGGAAGACAGTAGGCTCCAGAGAAGAGCTCTGTGTCACCACCCAGCAACCCTGCCACTCTCCCTTCTCCCTGAGCTGCTGTTACGGCAGTGATCTCTGAGCAAAATGTAAAATAAAAAGTGCTTTGAAAGGATAAAGTAGAGGCCAGCAGGTGGCACAGTGGTTAAGGTGCTGGATTCCCACATGGCTGACCACAGTTCAAGTCCTGGACCTGGTGACTCACCTTCTCACTTTCTCTCTCTCTCTCTCTCTCTCTCTCTCTTTCTCTCTGTATCTCTCTGATCAAATTAAATAATAATAAATAAATAAATAAATAAATAAATAAATAAATAAAATTAAAATAAGTACTTTTTTTAAAAAAAAAGGATAAAGTAGTGGGGCTAGCAGATGGCGTAATTGTTATGTCACTGGACTTCCACATGGCCAACCACAGTTCGAATCCTGGACCTGATGACTTCAAATTCACACTGAGCCATGTGCATGCATGCCCAAGATCCTGGGAAGAGAATAGAGGAGAAGGGATTGCGATGTGCACCCCCACACACACTGGCGGGGTTAACTTTGAGCTTTCTCTCTCACTGTCTCTGTCTCTCTCACTCTGGCAAGCTCACAAGCCCTAAGGCAAAAACATCTAAAAAAATAATAAAAGGATAAAGTTGCTACATATGGACAATTTTATTTACCTATATCTATAGACAGATTTTCTCTCTCTCTCTCTCTCTCTCTCTTTTTTTTTTTTTTTTTTTTTGGCCAGGGGAAGAGCTGATGATTGCATGTGAAGCATAGAATAAAACTTTCAGCACAAGGAGTAAAGCAAGAGGGTGGATAGAAAGGGACCAGAGACCAAGAAAGTGAAAATATTAGCTTCAGATCTGGCGTCCCCCTCCGTAGAGAGATGCCACAGCCCTTTCTCCAGCCTGGACTCTCTAAGGCCACTCTTGGTAGCCCAGTGTGAAAGAGCTACTGCCATTGACCGTATCTCTTAGCAGAAGAAAATACCATTCATTGAGAGGCCTGACTCCAGGGCCAGCTGGTGGTGTGGTGGTTAAGGAGGCTGGGTTCCCATGGCTGACTACATGCCTGGAGTCCCAGACCCATTGGTTTGAAAAACATACTGGGTATCTTGGGACCCAAACCCCAAGAGGAGAATGAAGGGAAAGGGAGAAGGGGTTGTAGTGTGATCATCTCCCTTGGGGGTTGTTTTCTCTCTCTCTCTCTCTCTCTCTCTCTCTCTCTCTCTCTCTCATGCACATACCCTAGAGCAATTAAAAAAGAAAAGAAAGAATGAAAAGAATGGAAGAGGAAAAAGAAAAAGGGGCCAGCATGTGGAGTGGAGGGGTGGTTAAGGCAGCTGGATTCCCACATGGCCAGTGGTGGTTCCTGGACCCAGTGGCTTGAAAATTACACCCAAAATCTCAAGATGAGAATACAGGAGAAGAAATTGCAGTGCGGCCATCCCCCCAAAGGTAATTTCTCTCTTTCTCTCTCTCTCTTTCTCTCTCTCTCTCTCTCTCTCTCTCCTTTTTGGCGAGTGCATGCACCCTATGTCAAAAACCTTAAAAAAGAAAGAAAGAGGGAAAAAGACCTGACTCCACTTCACCTGACCCTCAAAGCATTCCCCTAAGTAAATGCACCGTACTTTTCAATGTTTAGCTATGTGCTCCTGTCACTCCTAGCACCCATAATGCCTTGGGATGCTTCTAGTTTTTATCGTCTATAAATCTCATCTTCCGCTTTTCTCTGAGGGCGGGAACATACCTTCTCATCACACTCTCAGAGAGCTGGACAACGAGAGATCTTCTAGTCCAGAGTTTCCCGCACCCTGTGCTTTGGGCCAGGCAGAATGAGGACGTCTCCAATCTGTGGCAAAATGTGCAGCTTGGGACAACCACGAAGGAGAGTTTTTGTAAAGTTACCTCTAATCCAGAGCAGGCTCTTCGCAGATTACGTTCTTGTTACACTTTTTTTCCCCTGTTATTGTTAATGATAGTGATGATATCTTACTCGGAAAAGAAAGTTAACTGTATTGTAGATCCCTGCATATTTTTATTTTTATTTTTTATATTGAAGTGGAAGCACCTCCACCTTTGAATGTTTTTATACTTGCTTCTCCCTTTTTCCCAGAGTGATTAATAGTCTTACTGCCTTTGCTAACTAGCCTGAAACCCTTTTGTTTAGCTGCTCCTTAGCAATGTAACCACCAATCACCAGACCCCCACGCAGCGCCATGGAGACCATTAAACGAAAGTCTGGAGAGGGCCCTTAGAAATAACCTGCTTGATTCAGCTTCTGTCACGGCGCTCACATGGGAGCCCCACTCCCTTTCCTCCTCATCTCCTCCTCAGTTTCCATTGTAATCACCGTATCAACCCAGAACTGATTGTGACCTTTGCCTTTATAAGCACCCTTCTCCTTTCACTCAGGGCCGCAGGGTTTTGAGAGACAGGAGTCTCCCCCATATGCCACTGGCTTAATAAACTCCAATAAATTTGGCTATGTCTGGATGTCCTCTTATTTCTCACTGGGTAGACTGTAGCAATGTATGTGTGTGCGTATATTTATATTTATATATATAAATATATGCATATATTTATACACACACATATATGTATATATCTGTTTTGTGTTTTCCTATAGGGCATGTGTGCTCATTGGAGAGAGATAGAGAGATAAAAAGTCAGAAATCACCCCTCAGTGGGGGATGGCCATGCCGCAATCCATTCTTCATTCTCCATTCTCCTCTCAGGATTTTGGGCATGCACACACACATAATCAGTGTGTTTTTCAAACTGCTGGGTTCAGGACTCGAACCTCAGAACTGGCCATATAGGATCTAGCACCCTACACCATGCCACCTGCTGCCCTCAGCCCTGCATTTTAAAATTATACTCGTATAGGGAACCAGCAGTTAGCGTAATGGCTATGTCGCTGGACTCCCACGTAGTCGACCGCGGTTCGTGTCCCGGACCCGGTGGCTTAAAAACTCACGCCGGGCGCGTGTGCATGCGTGCCCAAGATCCCGAGAGGAGAATGGAGGAGAAGGGATTGCGGCGTGACCATCCCCCCTGGGGGGTGATTTCTCGCTTTCTGTCTCTATGTCTCTCTCTGTCTGTCTGGCGAGCGCACGCGCCCTACAGTGAAAATCTCTCAAAAAAAATAAATTATACTCGTATATAAACCCTAAATATGAGAACCACTAACTTCATCAAATCTTTCAGATTCTTCCCACCCTCAATCTCCATTTCCAGGCACTTAATTAGTCTTTAATAAATATTAAAGTTGACTCAAATATTTGTAAGTTAAATTAAAAGTTTTGAAAGACCTTGCACTATGGTGTAATCTACATTATACTAGAAGCTAATGATCCACTGAGAATGCCTTCAAATTCCCACACCCCCCAGGTGCCTCTTGGCACTGGACTGCTCACAGCGGAGGGTGTGTGTTTTGTTGTCAGTTACCCATGCAGGGCTCCTTGGCCTTCACTCTGGCAATGCAGAGATTCACACACACACACACACACACACACACACACACACACACACCAGCGCATCCCCACCTGGGAGCCATTTCCTATCAGAACCTAAGATCTCTCATGGTGTTCCAAAGAAATACCTTTAACACTGGTCTGTGCTAGATGGATAAGCAGCTGGGACTTGAAGTAGCAAAGCCGACTCTTTGTTTCAGTCTGTGTGCTTCAGGTGAGAGCGTTGTGGGGTGCGACGTCCACGCTCCCCATGCTCCAGTGAGCAGAGCGGC